>NW_026861445.1:0-151959 GCF_026571515.1 Ruditapes philippinarum | reverse complement strand
TGTAAAAAGCAAATTATAACTTTTTTTCCCAATTTTTTTGGAAATTTTTTCTGTCCATAACTAGTGAAGGGGTTTTAAAACATTTTTGAAATATTGTACTGAAAAGAGCGGGCCGGGGCTTTTGGGGGTTTAAAAAAAACACTTCTTTTTCCATAATGTTTTTTTTTGTTAACTAAAAAGAATTTTTTTATTTACAAGAAAATTTTATGTTTAAAAAAAATCAACCATAAATTTTGGGAAAGATTTTTTAAAAAAATAAAAACAATTTTTTAAAGATGAAGTTTTTATACCCTTTAAAAAAGGAAGTTTTTACTTATAAAAAACCCCAGTAAAAATTTTTTTTTTTTACCCTTTTTTTACTGTAAAACAGGGGTTTAGTAGCCCTTTTTTGATTTTTCCCCTGTTGTGTTAGATCTGAAAACAAAGTTTATATATGAATATGAACTTTCCCTAGATCTCTAATGAATACAAAAAAAAGTTTTCCGAGATCAAAGAAATTTCATTTACTTTTTTTAATGTAAAGTTTCCAGAATTTTTTATCAGTTTAACTTAGTTTTATTAAAAAACTTCATTTTATACAAGGGAAAAAAAAAAAATTATTAAATTTCCCAAAATGACATTAAAAAATCAAAATAAAAGGGGGGTAATCATTTTTATTACTTTTATTTTAAATTTTTCATGTCAAAATTTTTTTACAGGTTATTTGCAACTTTTTGTTTAAACCCCTTTTTAGTGTTTCAACAAAACAAATTATCTCTCCCAGCCAAAAAAGTATTTTTAACATTTTTTTAAAAAAAAAGAAACAGATTTTGAAATCTCTTTGTTTTGGGAAAGTTAAACAAATTTAAAATTTTAATACAACCTGTCTTTTTAAAAAATTTTTTAAAGGGAAAAAACTGCTTACGGGTTTGAAATGAGACCTAGACTTAAAAGGGGTCAGTCATATAGATAATTAAATATATCCTTGAAAAGAAAATAAAAGGGTATAAAAATAAAAAAATTACTGAAAAAATTTTGTCCCAAATTAAGTCACTTTACCCAATGTTTTTAAAAATTTTTTGGGAAAAAATTTTCCCTTTTTTAAAAATAAGCCACGGGAAAATTTTACATGTATAATTTTTTAAAAGGTTCAAAAAAAACAAACTAAGCCCAAAAAAGTGATGAAAAATTATTTCTTATTTTTACTAAACCTGCCCACAAAGGTCAAGGGGAGTTTTAGGAAAGGGGGAGTCCGGCCCTCCTCTTCGTTTCTCGTCAAAAAAATTTTGGGGTTTTTAACAGTCTTTGCAGTCACATTTTTATTTGGGTTTATCATCAAACTTTTCAGAATTTTTTCTCCCAAAGAAATACAATCGAGGGTTTGAAGATGGGGAAACCGGGTCAAAAAAATAAAGGGCACAGGGGCCCCAAAAATAAAAAAGCTTGTTAAAAAACTCTAGAGGGTGCCCGTTTTTTATCAAATATTCTGGGGAAAATTTTTTGGGAAAGGGTTTTTAAGATATTTAGGTCAATTTTAAAATGGGGCATCTCCCGGGCAAAAACTAGGGCAAAAGGAGCTTAAAAATAGAAAAAAGCTTGTTAACACTCTAACAATTGGGTTGTTAAAAATCTAGCAGTCACAGTTTTGATTGGATTATCATCAAAACTTTGTCAAATGTTTTTCTCAAATGAAATACAAAATCGAGTTCGAAGATGGTTTTCTCCGGGGCAAAAACTAGGGCACAGGGGCTTAAAAAAAGAAAAAAGCCCTTTTTAACACTCTAAAGGGTGCATTTTCATCCAAAAAATTCTTGGGGAAATTTTTCGGGAAAGGGTTTTTTTTAATTTATATCTAGGTTTAAGTTCAAGTGGGTTTATCTCCCCGGGCAAAAAATTAAGGGGCACAGGAGCTAAAAATAGAAAAAACTTGTTTTAAAACTCTTTAAAAATTGGGTTGTTTAAAAGTTTTAGCAGTTTACAGTTTTGATTGGATCATCATCAAAAATTTTTCAAATGTTTTCTAAGAAATACAATCCCAGTTCAAGATGGGGTTAAAACTCGGGTCAAAAACTTAAAGGGCACAGGGGCTAAAAAAAAGAAAAACTTGTTAACAAATCTAAAGGGTGCAGTAAATTTATCCAAAATTCTTAAATTTTCAGGAAAGGTTTTTTTTAATGATACTAGGGCAAAATTCGAAAAAGGGGCATCTTTAGGTCAAAAAATTGGTTTACAGGAGCCAAAAAAAGAAAAAGCTTTTAACACTTTTAGCCTCATTTTTAAACCCAAAAATTCTGGGAAAATTTTCAGGAAAAGTTTTTTGATGATTTCTAGATCAAGTTCGAAGAGGGGTTCCCTCTCCGGTCAAAAAAATAGGGCAAAAGGGGCTAAAAATAGAAAAACTTTTAAAACTTTGGGTGCAGTTTTCATCCAAAAAATTTTGGAAATTTTTCAGGGAATTTTTTTTTGGGTATATTTTAAAATAAAGGCCCCAATAGGGTTTAAGTCCCGGTTTAAAAAAAGGTCAAAGGAGCAAAAAAGAAAAAGGGTTGTTAAAAATTGGGTCAGTTTTATTAAAAATATTTTTAAATTTTTTAAGGGAAGGGTTTTTTTAATGATTTCCCAGGGCATGTTCAAGATGGAATGTTTTGGGAAAAAACTAAAAGGGCAACAGGAGCTAAAAAAAAAAAACTTGTTAACACTCTTTAAAGGTTGCCAAATTTTTTATCCAAAAATTTTGAAAATTTTCAGAAAAAGGTTTTTTTGATGATTTCTAGCAAGTTTTAAATGGGGTTTTATCTCATCAAAAAAACTAGGGGCACAGGAAACAAAAAAGAAAAACTTTTAACACTTAATGGGTGCAGTTTTTCATTTTTTAAAAAATTCTGGAAAATTTTTAAGAAGGGTTTTTTTTGATTTATAATTTAATTTAAGGGTTTGGGAAAATGGGTCATCTCCGGGCAAAAACTAGGGCAAAAGAGCTTTTAAAAAAAGAAAAAACTTGTTAAAAACATTAGGGGCTTTCAGTTTCATCCAAAATTTCTGGAAAAATTTTTCAAGGGAAGGGTTTTTTTGATGATTTTTTAGGTCAAATTTGAAAGGGTTATCTCCGTCAAAAAAATAGGTCACAAAGCCCAAAAATAGAAAAAGCGGTTTAAAAATCTGTGGGGTGCCCGTTTTTTGATTTAAATATTTTGGAAATTTTTCAGGAAAGGGGTTTTTATGATTTCTGGGGCAAGTTCAAGATGGTTAAACTCAAACAAAAAAATAGGTTTACAGGAACTAAAAAAGAAAAAAAACTTGGACACTTTTTAAATGGGTGCAGTTTTGATTCAAAAATTCTGGAAAATTTTCAAGAATGCTGTTTTTATTTTTCTGGGTCAATTGCTAAGATTTGGGCATTCCGGGCAAAAAAATAGGTCACAGAGCTAAAAATAAAAAATATTTTTAACACTCTATTTGGGGGCAGGGTTTTTTTTCCCAAAATTTTTTGGAAAAATTGGGCAGGGAAGGTTTTTTTGATGATTTTTAGTCAATTTAAAAATGGGTCGTTCCCGGGCAAAAAATTTGGGGCACATTGCCCCAAAAATGGAAAAAAACTTTATAACACCAAATAAGGTCCCCCCCTTTTGAAATTTAGTTTTCATTTAAAAATTGGGATGAAAGCTTTTTTAAAAAAATTCTTTATGCGGGTTTTGTCAGGTGAGCCATCCCGGGGCCCTATTTGGCCCCCTTTTTTGTGTGAGTGATGATCATAATCATCTTTTCAAGAAAAAAAAAAATTTAAAACAAGTTTTTAAGTGGAAAAGTAGAAAATTTACCATTTTAACAAAGTTTAAAAAAAAAATGTAAAATTTAGGGGAAAATTTTTATTTGTTTTTAAAAAAAGTTTTTTTTTTAGGGTTTAAACATATGGAAAAAAATTTTTTATTTAAAAGAATTATTTTCTTTGAAAATTTATTGGGGGAAAAAATTGTTTTTAAAATATTTAAAAATTCATTGAAATTTTTTCATGTTTTATTTTTTTCTTTAAAAATTTGGGGGTTATACATTTTGGGGCAATTTTAAGCTTTAATTTTTTTTTTCCTTTTTGAGGTTTTCTATATTTTCATTTTTTTTTTTTAATTACCATTTTCTTTTTATTCCCTGTGCCCAAATTTTTTGGTTTCCTTTTAAAAAAAGGCATTTATTTTTATTTATTTTTTTTATACCCCCCCACAACAAGTTGTAAGGGGAAATTTCTTGGGAAACAGCTTGTCCGCCCTCTCCCCGTCGGCCCTCCTCAAGGTTTTTCCTTTTTCCACCCAAAACTTAAGATTCCTTTTACCCACATCTTCATATTTGGCATTTAAGGTTTTGTCATGACTAAAAAATGACCCTTAATTTATTTTAGGTAATTGGGGCCCAAAGGGCAAGGTTTACCCGGGGGCCCTTTGGGGCTAAAAAAACTTTTGTCCCAAAAACTTAAGATTCCAAAATTTTCCCTTTTACCCCTAGTTTCAAAAATTTGGGTTTCAGGTTTTGTCATGGGTTTGAAAAATGACCCTAATTTATTTTTAGGTTCTGGGTTCAAAGGTAAGGCCAAAAGGGGATTGAAAAAAAAAAACTTGGGCCCCCCAATAAAATTAAAATTCCTTTTACCCACGGTCATTTATTTTGCATGGAGGTTTGTCATGATTATAGAGACCCCCAAAGATTTTTAGGGCACTGGGGCAAAAAATTTTAAGGGCCCCAGGGGGCTTTGGGCTTCAAAAAAAAAAGCCGCCAATAAAATTTAAAAAACCTTTACACACATCTTTTTATTTTGGGATTGGGTTTTTTATGACTAGTTTTTTGCATCACAGAACTGGGAAAATCTGCTCTCGGTAACGTTTAGCGGGAAATCGGCCCGAGCCTCGGGACCGCCCGGGAAAACAGTTACCCCAGCTAGAAAAATTACGGCCCTTTCCCCGCAGCCCGGGGTAAAATTCTTTTAAAATACCCCTATTGTTTTTGTTTACTGTTCAAAGGTCAATTTACAGGGAAATTTTTACTTAAAATAAGTTTTTCTTTCCTTTAAATTCTTAAGAATGCCTTCCGCAGTTTTATTTTTTTTGACATTTTTACATTTTGAAACATGTAAAACATAACTTTCAAGCACTCTTAATAACCTCAGGGTTTGCAGGGAGGGTTTCCTTGGCTTTAAAGGCCCCGTGTTGAAATTTTGAATGTATGCGGGGGTATTCACGCCAGACATGGCAGTTCTACTTTATTTTCTGTTAAATTTTTTTAGAGCAAAATTTCACTTTTTAATCCCCAAAAAATTTTGGCATATTATGTTATTTCCCCTGGGATCAGTGTCTTTTTAATTTGGGAATTTTTCCGGAGGGATAAAAATTTAATTCCATTTGGCCCACGTGTTAAAATTCATATATATTGTCCCCTATTTGGGGTTAAACCCCCCCAAATTTATTTTGGGGAAGGTCCCAAGTCACTATAAAACCCTTTAAAAATGAAAAAAAAGTTTCCGGGGCATAACTTAAATTTAATTTGGCCCCCAGTTTTTCAAACTTCATAGGGTTTATTGTCCATATTGGGGAGGGAAAACCCCATTGATTTTGGGGTTTCAAAATTTAAAAAAAATCAAGGCCCCTTTTTTCCTTAAAACTGAAAAACAGTTTCCTTTAAACAAAAACTTAATTCCATTTTACCCACAATTTCAAACTTTATAGGAGGGTTTTTATTTGAAGGAGGTAATTTCTTTATTTTAATTTTTCCCCTGTTTTTACAAATCTTCATCTTTACTTTAAAAAAAAACACATTTGGGGCATATAAAGTCCGCCTAGCGTTTCCCCTTTTTTAATGCATCATTTAATTGATGTTATTTATTTATTTAAAAAATGGGTGAAAAAACAGCTACTACCCTTTAATGGGGTTACACAAAAAATGAGCGTACATGTTATATTTATAAATTCTTTTAACATATTACTCACTGAATATTATTGAATTTTGGGGAAAATTTGCCTGAAAAAAAAAAAAACCTTGTGTAGATATGTTTTTTTGCCCCGAAAAAAATTTTGGGGATAATGTCGGTTTTCCATCAGTCCGTACGTCCCAAATTTTTGTCTGCCCCTAACTTTGTTTTTTGAATCGGATTTTTTTTAAAACTTTACAAAATATCACCAATTTTGACACGGTCCCCGCAAATTTGGGCTCCTAAATTTAAAACCTTCACAAAACTTCCGGGTTTAAATTCAATTTGAAGCAATTTTTAAAAATATGCAAGAAATATCACCATATGAGCGAGGTTTATGCGCAAATTGGGTTTTCTACTTTTAAGTCAAAATCACAGCATGACCCTGAACAAAAACTGTCGGGGCCCCCAACTTTGTTTTTTGAAGTCGGATTTTAAAACATTTTTACAGAAAATCACCATATTAATACGTGTCGCGACACTTTTTGGGGGGCCCCCTTGAAGCAAGGTCACAGCATGACCTTTCACAAAATCGTTTCCGGCCCCTAACATCTTTTTAACGGGTTTTAAAAATATTTAAAAGAAATGTCACCATATTGGGCACGTGTCTGGCAGCATTGGGGGCTAATTTTAAGTAAAGGGGACGCGACCTTTTAGGGGAAAATCATGTTCCAAACTTTTTTACTTTATGTTGGGTTTAACAACTATTTTACAGAGATGATCACCAATGAATGTCTTGTCGCATCAACATTTGGGTCCTACCTGAAAGGCAAGGGCAAGCATGACCTTGCCCTCAAATTTTTTTCGGTTTTTTTTCCGGGAAACCAAAACTTTTCCCCGGTTATTTGGAAGTCCGGGGAAAATTTTAAAACCAAAGGGCCTATTTTACAAATGTCACCATATGAACATGGTCACGCTCAACATTTGGGGCGTATTTGAAGTCAATCACACAGCCTTCAGCAAAAACTTCCAGCCCCTTTAAATTCTTATTAAGAGGATTTTACAACTTTCACAAAAATATCACCATATTGAGACAAGTGTCGCCCAACATTTGGGGGGCTACCTTGAAATTTGGGGCACAGCATTTTTGGATCAAAAATCGGCCGGGCCCCTTACTCGTTTTTTGAATCATTTACAACTATTTCACAGAAATGATCACATATTTAGACAAGGGTTCGCGACATTACATTTGGTTTTTTACACTTTGATTTTTGTCTGTGACATAACTCTACCTCAAGTTACCTTCCTGTCCAAAAACCTATTAGGGAGCATCACCTGTTAAACCGGGCTTTTGTTATGTTGGCAAGTTTATTTTAAAATCCTCTCAGAAAACACGTAAAAACAATGAAATATAGTTTTATGTTTTGTTTGGTCATGGAAATTTTAGTTTTTTTTTCCGACAAAATAATTGTCTTTTTTGAAAAGTTAGCATATATTGAATTCAACCTTTCTTTATCCGTCCCAATTTTTTTTGTCATTGGGTCTGAAAGAAAATTAGTCTTATATTAAAAATGTTTTGGGGGCAGGAAATTATGAAAAATTTACTTGTCAATTCTCCTATATTTTTTAAGTATTATAAAATTTTCACAAAGTTTTCCCCAAACCCCAAGCCATTTTGTGGGTTTTTGCATTTCAAACTTTTTTTTTAAATAATTTTTTTGTTTTGAAAAAACAGGAAAAAACCTTTTTTTGGAAACTAATTTCTCATTGATTTGACTAATCTTCCAGAAAATTTCAAAAATTTCCCCTTTTGAGATTTGTCAGTTTTTTATAAAAACATTTTTGCAAAATTGGGGGCCCTTTTTCTGTTTTAAATGAGAAAAATACTTCGTTCTCAAATTTCAAAAAAAACAGAAATTTTTTTTTTAATTCCTTGCAAAAATTCCTCTAACTAAAAATTTAAAGATATGAACACATATAAAATATTCTTGCATAATAAAACCCCTACAAATTGGGAAATATGCCAACAAAATACAACAAAAAACAATTTAGATCATTTTAATTTTTTTTAGACAAAAAACAATCATTTTTAATGAACAAAAATAAAACAAAAACTTTTGTTTGCGCACAATTTTGAATTTTTTAATTTTATTTTTACTCTAATATCACAAAAAAAATTTAAAAAAAGTGGACAAAATAAGAAAACAAGAAATTTTAAGGGACAGATAAGCATATACAATATTATTTTTAACATATAAAAAAGGGGAAAATCAAAAAACCTTTTTATTCGAAATTCAAAATTTTTATTTTTTAAAAATTTTTTTAATACATTTTGAACTAAACCTTTTTACTCTAAAATTTGATTTAAATGCTTTGAGGCTCAAAAAACATTATGGTAATTTTATACTTTTCTATCAGAAAAAAGGGTTTAAAAATTTTTTTTTACTACATAAATTTTTCCCTTTACTTCTCCAATTTTTAAATTTTTTGTCTAAAAAAAAATCTCAAAAATTTTATAAAACTAATAAAGGTAAAAGGGCTAACTCAGTTTCTTAGTCTTAACAAAAGTTCCCAAATTTATTATAAAAAATTCCTTGTTTGGTTTATTTTAAACAAGACCATGAGGGCCCTAATCGCTCCCCTGACTTATCAAACTCACCCCAAAACAATTACCTAACAAGCATTTACCAAGTTCATAAAGGAGTCAAAAATTCCCCTCATGTTAACAAGGGTTTATCATTTTTGAAGCACATTTTTTACCCAGGTGACAAATTTTAAAAATTACCTAAAATCATCAAAAAAACTTTAGCCAAATTTCCGGATACGGGACAAAACATAGCAACTAGATTTAAAACAATTTTCTATTTTACCCCGGGTGACCTAGTTTCACATCGATTTCAAACTCACCCAAAGCAATTCCCTAGACAAGCATCCTGACCAAGTTTATAAATTAGTCAAAAAGGGACCATAGAATTTTAAAAATTTTTTCCATATTGGGGGTTGGACCTATTTTCACCCAAAGATACCCATTTCAATTTGACTTAGAAATCATCAAAAAAATTTCAGACAATTTAACGAAATTTTTTGATAAAACCCAGAGCCACTAGATGTTAAAAAAAAATTTTTTCTTTTTTTAGCTCCTGTACCATTTTTTCAGCCAAACCCATTTTCGTTTTTTTCCAGCAATGCCCTAGACAATTTTCCTGACCAATTTATGACAATGAGTCAAAATTGTGCCCCACAGATGTTAAAAAGGGTTTTTCTTTTTTTACCCGGTGCCCATTTTTTCCGAATCCCCATGTTCAATCACCCGATATACCTAGAAAAGGGCATTTTGATAAGTTTGATGATGATTGAGCAAAAATTTTGCCCCTTTAGAGTTAAAAAGGGTTTTTTTTTTTTTTGCCCCTTACCATTTTTTCCCAGAGACCCATTTCGAACTCATCGAGCATCACAGACAAACACCCTGATCAATTTTGATATGATTAGCAAAATTGTGACCTCTAGAGTGTTAAAGGGTTTTTTTTTTTTACCGGTACAATTTTTTCATCCGAAAACCCCATTTCGAACTCATCGACTTTCCCCTGACAAATCTTGCCCAAATTTGATAGACTATGCAAAAATGGCCGCAGATTTAAAAAGGGTTTTTCTTTTTTAGCTCCATGCCCTCTTTTCATCCGAAGCCATTTTCGAACTCATCCGACTACACCTAGAAAGCATCCTGACCAATTTTTGAATTTGATGAAAAAAAGTACCGCTAGATTAACAAGGGTTTTTTTTTAGCTCCAGTGACCACTTTTTTCGAAGACCCATTTTCAACTCATCCATACACCAGAAAAGCATTTTGACAAGTTATGTGATTGATGAAAAAAATTACAGGAGTTAAAAAGGGTTTTTCTATTTTTACCCCGGACCACTTTTTAATCCGAATACCCATGTTCGAACTCACCCCAGCTATAAAACTAAAAAACATCCCCCATTTTGATGATATTGATGCAAAAATGCCGCAGAGTTAAAAATTTTTCTATTTTTAGTCCGGTGACCTACTTTTTCATCCAAAGAACCCCATTTCGAATCATCCGACATAAACTAAAAGCATCCTGCCCAAGTTTGATATGATTGAGAAAAAATGGACCGCTAAGTTTTAAACAACAAAATTAACGGACACCCAAAAGGACAATCATCGATCCAAAACCTTACGTAATGAGCCCAACAATACATTAACAAGAACTTTGGGGGCAGTAACCTAACTTTCAAAAAAGTTTCACAAGGGGGTTTTTTTGAGAATAATAATGCTTTTCCTATGAATATAAAAAAGACCAAAAGCTACAAAGGGTATTAAAATTTTTTATAAGTAATTCATGCTTTTTTATTTTAATGCAAAAATTTTCCCCAAAAAAGGGACAAACCTTCTATTATGGAAAACCTTAAAGAAAAAAATTACCATGAATTTTCTAAGTTTTAAAAAGGGAGAAAAAAACAGCCCCAAAAACAAAAAAGAAATTTTGGGTTTGGTCATACCTAAAAATTATACCCCCAAATGCATACGTATGTAATTTTAAACAAAATATGTTTTGTAAAACATTATGCCCCCTATAGAGAATTATATTAAAGTTATATGATTCTTTAAACCCGTGATCAAACAAAATTTAATTTTTTAAGACTTTTGTCATGACCTATTTGAGACCCAAAAAACCAAAAGGGGGGCATTTTTTCAGACCAATCATTAAAAAATTTGAAGTTCCAGGCCTAACTTTTTAGTTAATTATCAAAAAAGATTTTACCTACAAAAGGTAAAATTGGACTTGATTTGCACCTTTTCCCCCAAAATCAATAAATCATCTGCGGCATACCAATCACCTGCAAGGGAATTTTCCTAGCCAAGGGTTCTTTTATTATTTTCAAAAGGTTTTTAACAACAAGGTCAATGTATTACCTTTACCCCAAAATCAATAGGTATCTGTTATGACCAATCAACCTGCCAATTTTAAAGTCCCAAAAGGGTTTTTATTATTTATTTTAAAAACTTACATGTAAACATTAACCAAGAGACTAAGTAAAAAAGGGGGAGATAAATCAGCCTAAATACATGACACAGATATGAGTGCTGTTTCAGTGATCATTTATTTATGACCACAAATATACATATGAAGTTTCAAGTTTGTATCTTTAATAGTTTCAGAGATATGCAAAAATTTGCATGTTAAACTTAACCAAGAAAAGGAGATTTTTTTAGTACAAAAAGTGAATAATTCAGTCAAAATACATGGCAGTGTAATGAATCTTGATGTGACCATTCAATTATGACCTAAGTACATGTGTTAAAGTTTCAAGTAAATATCTTTGAAGACCTTTAACCTTTAACAAAAATTTCAAAGGGGCAAATAATTCTGCAAATATTGCAGGCAGAGTTATGCAAACTTTGCAAACTGATGTACATTGTTACTATAAAAAAGTATTGTAAATTTCAATTGAATATCTCAAGCAATAATTGAGATATTTGACTTTACAAAAAACTTTAACCAAAATTTCTAAGTTAAAAAGAAGCATAATTCTGTAATTATTGTAGGCAGAGTTATCCAACTTGTCAATCTGATGTACATTGTTACTATAAATAAGTATTGTAAGTTTCAAATGAATATCTCAAGCAATAATTGAGATATTTGACTTAACAAAAAACTTTAACCAACGCAGACACCCGCGCAACTAGAATACCTCTCCATATTCTTTGAATAGTCGAGCTAAAAAATACATTACATACATGTATAAGAAAGAGCAAAAAAAGACACATAGAACATGAATAAATATGCATGTACATCAAGCACAGCAACTTTTTAACAGAAAAAAAAATTAGTTCATTTAAAACCTGATTATTTATACTTCACACTTTTCATGTCAGGAAATTATCTGTTGAAATGCTGATTATATTTCATTATCAAGTGCTGTCACAAGATTCTTGACTTTTCTCAATGCTTTACATACAAAAAACCAGCTATTCCAGAATTTTAAAAGTTCAAAAAGGGGAATAAATAAGTAAAACTACATTCTGGGGATATGGGTAGACAATGATCTAAACTTTTTATCCCAAAGTCATTTACTATAGTACTAGTGAATACATGGTGGAGATAGTACTTACATGCAAAACTTAAACCAGGATTTTTTTAGAATTCATAAAGGAGCATAATTCAGTTATATCTTTGCTAGAGTAACTGTTGTTGGATAGTAACCTTACTTTATGTTCCAAACACATGTGCAGAGTTTCAAGTGAATACTCTAACTTATTATGAGACATGATATTACAAAAAAATATGCTGGGGTGAGTAGAACAGCCAATGAAAACAATTTTATAATATTGCAGTAGAGTGTACATAAACAACACATGATTACAATGTTTACAACAAGTAACATGTTAAACTTCATATACAAACATGCTCAACATTTATTATCCTCCCTTTACAAAACAACAGGGAAATTAAATAATTAAATAACAAAACTCAGGCAAGTGTGCCTTAATGTTAATCATCAAACATAGACACTAGGTCTAATATAATAAAATATAAAACAAAGACATGTAAATGTGACTAACAGGTACGGCAGATAAATATTAAACAATACCTTACCCAACTTATAAATTATTCAAGAGCAACAACTCTTGAACGACTGTTGAAAAATCAAATAAATATCATAATATATTATCAAGTAAAAAAAAAAAAAAAGCACTGTAAAATTTCTTTAATCCTGGTATCATATCATGTAGCAATAACTGATACTGAATTAATCTTAATGTGGTTACAACAATAACAAAAAAAACTCATCAACAATTTACTATAATGTAGTTTAAGTTGATATCTGTACACAATACATAGCACATGTGAACCTTTTATTTCTTCATACTATCCTGTTGTACTTTAATAATGTTTTAACCATTTTACAATTTTTTTATTGATACTCGGTAAATGTGGCAAGTGAAGGCTGTCTTAAAATTCTACAGCAACAAATCATTAACAGCATATATTGACAGAAACAATTATTAGATGTAGAAGAATTCTATTCTGAAGGATTTTCATTTCATTATCAACAATCTTGTGACTTTAAGGACATCTTATATTTGAATAAAGAATTATTGACAGTAAAATATTGCAGTTAGAATATGTCAATGTCAAGTACATATGTATCAGATTTTAAATTCTAAAACAATAATATTTGTCACATCAAGAACAATGATATAGAACTAAATAAACTTTAAGTGACAAAAATGTTATGATAGATATAATATCGTTTTAATTTAAATTGTATGAGTTTTTATGTTCAAAATACTTTTAATGACTATGATAGTAACAGTAACCGTTCTGAACTGGACAAACTTTTTAACATACAAACTGTTGACAGTAACAAAAAAATATAAAACAACTTAAAACATTGTTAGACATAGTTTGACATTTTAAAACATCACAATTATTAACTAACAAGCTAACAAGCATCAAACACAGATAAATAGCAAATTGGCTGAATATAACTTGGCACCATATTAGAAAATCTAACATTAAAAACAAACATTTTTGAAAAAGAAACTGTATACATTCTTTCAAAAACACAAACAGTCCTTAATGACACAGCCATATTTTTTTTTCAACATAAACAAGTTTGAAATAGATATTTTGACACTGCAAAAATAAAGTTTAATATTTAGTAATATTTCTTAATTTTAACTTGGTGAAAACAGAGCATTGTTTCACAAAAATAGTGTCATCTAATATCAGCATTGATAATGATAATTTATATATACAGGACAATTAGTTCATTTTATCATATTAATGCTGCATGCCTCCAGATGAGCCAAAAAATCAAGAAAACCTTTAAGAAAAAATGCTAAGATTTTAAGGAACGTAAATATACTCCTGATTCAAGTTGTATGCAATAATGACTGATTTTGCAACAATTATCACCGTATTTCGACAGTGTGACTCACACAGTAAGGGTTAATATTGCATATTTTGTCCTCTTTTCGGTAATTTATGTGGAATGAATGTGTAAACTATACTTTACAATACTTTGATTGTAAATACATTTTCAATATAATATTATTCATGAAAATAAGCATGAATCTAGAGCAACTTCATGTAATTATAAATGTTTTAGGTTAAAACATGTGTAACTTGAAAAAAGTTTACTACTGATTATTTTGCTTTGAAATGATCTCATTTTTTAGGTAAAATTATTAAACAAAAATACAAATTGCATCTAGAACTATCGCTGAATGGGATTCATACCCCCACCAATGTCCTTGACAGAAGACGACTTGGAAATAAGGGAATAACTTTAGTGGCACAAATACATATACATAAAAAGAAATTATCTATGGTGAAAAAAAGGCTAATTGTACAGGTAATAGTATAAATATATATTGTCAAATCATGTTCGAAACAGTTACAAATAACCTTTCATTTTCCCAATGAACTAGACATTTTCTAAGTCAATTTTTGACCTTTAGCTGGCACAAGGGTAAGATGGGTTGAACATTTGAGTAAAGTTTGAATAAAAACCTTCCATTAGTATAGAATTTATAGAGCGGACATAACATATTGTCTAGTATTGATTGTATGTAAATTTAAAGACTTAAAAAGGGGCATAACTTTGTCAAAATGCAATACAGAGTTATGAAACTTGACCTGCATATCTTATTTGTGACACCTCATATATATTTTAAGTTTCAAGCAAATACCTGCGCTAGTTTCAGAAATATTTAAGTACATGTTAAAATCTAAGAACATTTTCTAAGTCAATTTTTGACCTTCAAGTGTGACCTTGACCTTTAGCCAGCACAAAGGTAACATGGATTCTGCACATAACCTTGTTGAGGTGAACATTTGAGTAAAGTTTGAAGAAAATTCTTCCATTAGTAAAGGATTTGTAGAGTGGACACTACATATTGTCTAATATTTGATTGTATGTAAATTTGAAGACTTAAAAAGGGGCATAACTTTGTTAAAATGCAATACAGAACATTTGAGCCAAGTTTGAAGAAAATCTTTCAATTAGTGTAGGACTTACAGAGCGGACACGACATACTGTCTAATATTTCATTGTTTGATATTTGACCTTCAATTGTGACCTTGACCTTGAGCTGACACATGGGCAACATGGGTTCTGCACATCCCCTTGTTGAGGTGAACATTTGAGCCAAGTTTGAAGAAAATCCTTCAATTGGTATAGGATTTATAGAGCGGACACGAAAATGGAGGCGGACGGACCAACTGACTGACCGACGCAACAAAGCGAATCCATAATAGCCACACCCCCCCCCCCCCAACATTTTTTTGGTGGGGGCATAATTAATGATCAGTATTTAGGTCAGTATTAAAATTTAGAAAAAAAAATAAGCATTTCATTTATTAAATTCAAATCACAATTTTTTAATCATATTTTTTTAATTTTTATTTTTTCTTTATAAAATTTTGAATTCCAACAATGTACTTAATTATTCTTTATTATCAATTTTACTTCAAATACATAACATGTTCAGATTATTAACAGTGGAAAATGTTTAAAATTGAAAATTGGATCCTGATCATGGCCCCCAGTTTTACTTTTTGTTCATATAGACCCATTAAAATATGATAACATTATAAATTTAAAAAGCAGTTATAAAATGAAGAAGGAATGTACATCAAAGACAAAACAACCTTATATATACAGGTCTGTAACTTAAACTTGTGTTTGTCAAAAAGGACCTGGATTGCACTCCTGAGACTTTCTCGAATTTTGTTGGACCAGAATATCAATGATGTATATGTGCAGAAAAGTCTGTATCATGATCTATAAAAAAGAAAGTAATTTTTCCTAACAGTAGTCTAATTTAGAAACAAATGTTGCTGTCTTCATTACTACAATTGTTAGATAAAAAATTGTGATCTAGTTAGTAAGAATACACCATTCCCCCATTCCCAGTAGACTTTCCCAATCTGAAAGCAGAATCCTATTGTCAACATATGATGAGATTTCCATTCTTCATGCCTGATTCTCCATACCTGAGCCATTCCCATTTAAAGTTTCTTTTGATGCTCTATGTTTCGCGGACAGTTCTGTCTGAAGATTATGAAAAAACTGAAACAATTTTTCGGCCTCCTCTGTTTTCATCACACCCCAATGTTCCTTTTCTTCCAATAAATGACTATTCATATTAACGACTGCCCAAGTACAGTTCAAGTCTATGCTGTCATAAGATACCCACTGATGTGTGAGATGAGACAGTAGCTTCTCATACAGGTTCAACACAGTTTGCTCATTTAAAGGTTTCAGCTTAGAGATCACTTTCACCAGGTATTCTATAGTATGTCTAGTCCCCTGAAATATACATAAACATACATATGAAACAGGTTTTATTTGTTTGTTTGGTATTCTTTTTTTTTTACTTGGGTAATTCCAACACTATTAAGACAGGCAACTACGTAGAACTACGTGAATAGCTACCTCACATAAAACAATCCAAAGTCCCAGAAAGGATTCAAACCCACAGCAGTTAAGGAAAGTGGTTTGAAGTCACCAACTTAAACTGCTGGTCCATGTAGATCCCTGGTTTAATAGTTTGCAATCAGAAATTGAATACAGATTCATAATGAAATAAAACAATACAAGAGCCTGTTAAACCGGGTGATGATCCCCAAAATAGGTTTTGGACACAGGAAGGTATACCTCTTGTAATGTCAGTGTTATGTCACAGACAAAGTTCAAAGTGTAAAAACAACCCAAATGTTGCGCACGACACATCGTCTCAATATGGTGATCATTTCTACGGACTGTCAGACAACCAAACGACTATATGCTCCCCTGAAATTTTTCAGGAAGCATAAAAATACTACTGATTAACTTCAAATCTATGCTTGTGATCAAACACTCCAGATGACTGTACTGATAACCTTTAAAGGAATAGGAACGGATAGACTGATGTCTGTCTCATATAAATATTTATGCTTTATAAAGAGGTACCATGACAGTTTTCTGTTGAAATCAACCATATAACTAAAAAATTCGTGTTTTAAGACCATATTTTTAACTTGAGAAATAAGTTCATGGGCGCTGCCATTTTGGCGTTCTTTCACTTTCGTGTGACACAGACGAGACCGAGATTATGATGTATAACACCCACTTACAGTATAGAAGGTGTACACACTGGTACAACAGAAATATATCTTGATTAACAACTAATTAATCTTATTATGTGATTAAAGCACATTTTTTTCGAATTCTAAACTTTCACATAAGTAACTGTTGTTTTCATACTTGTTGTAATTATTTACTAGCCTAGTTTCTCTATGAAAATATATGTATCTTTTGATCCAGTTATTTTATGTAATTCTTTTCGAAAATTATATATGCTATGTTTTAAAAAAAATTACGTTTATACATACATATGCACATGTTTTATTTTAATACTTATTGCAATATTATCACGTTCCTTTTACGCGCCAAATGTAACGTCTATTAACGTAGACGTTTGTTTTGTACGTTTACGTCATTTTTATATATGTATCAACTGAGGAAGCTTAATAAAGCGAAACATGTTTTGATACTTAATTTGTGTTGGTTTTTTATCCAATTATCCTATGTACATTATATTCACATACATGTATGTATTAAAATGATTTTACAAAAATAAGTCGACAATTTTTTGTCTCCAAAGGTATATTAATAAGAAGCATATGTAGATACTGAAATTATCACATGTTTCTGTCTTGATATGGATACTTTGTCAAATTGAAATTTTTCTCCAGTAATGGATGGTTGTTGCATTAACTCTATAATTACCTGTATCTTCAGTTAAAGTTTTTCTTAATATATTATAATCAATAAAGTGTATGAAAACATCGTATTGAACTGAAATACTTTAATAAATTAATCAAATACACCTCAACATTTTTTAACATTTGTTTGATGATCAAGCTTGCCGATGATTCCTGACCATATGATTTAAGCAATGACTGCTTAATTTTCAAAGATAAATCATTTGATTTATTTGGTCAATTTAATTTTGGTACTGTAATTAAAATGAGAGAGAAACTCCTTCAAATTGACAATAAATCCTTTTATTTTGTAGTTATGGAGATACCAGCTTACAAGCAAAAACTTTACCAAGAATTTCTAAGCCGAAAAAGGTGCAAAATTATGAAGAAGAAAAAAATCAGAGTTATGGGACCTGTGCCAATCATGTTAGATAATCATAGAGAACAAGTGTGTGAAGTTTCAATCCATTCCCTTCAGAAGTTATGGAGATACCAGCTTGCACGCAAAAACTTAACCAAGAATTTCTAAGTCGAAAAAGGGGCATAATTATGCAAAAAAGCAAATCAGAGTTATGGGACTTGTTCCAATCATGTTAGATAATTACAGAGAACAAGTGTGTGAAGTTTCAATCCATTCCCTTCAGTAGTTATGGAGATACAAGCTTACAAGCAAAAAATTAACCAAGAATTTCTAAGTCGAAAAAGGGGCATAATTATGCAAAACTAGAACTGTGTCCAAAGGACACGGATGCCCCCACTGACAACATATATATGGTATATAGTGAAACAAAAAAAAGGGCCATAATTATGTTAAATTTGGTCGCAGCAAAAATTCCTTCCTTTACTTCCATCTACACGGACAGACGTACGGACGGACGGACAAGTGCAACGCTATATGCTCCCCACTTTGTCAGAGTTATGGGGCTTGTGCCAATCATGTTAGATAATCACAGAGAACAAGTGTGTGAAGTTTCAATCCATCCCCTTCAGTAGTTATGGTGATACCAGCTTACACGCAAAAACTTAACCACAGGGGCACTGACGCCGACAAATGGGTGACTGCATTAGCTCGATTATTCTGCGAATAGTTGAGCTAAAAATCAGTGAAACAGTATTAAGAAACATTATTATAAATACCATCAATTACTATATAAAGTTCCAGATGTAAATAAATACGACCCAGCAAGGTTGACCTCTCATCGACACACCTGCATACAATTTACTTTTCAAAAGAGTTGCTTATAGTTTTGAAATGTGTACATCAATTATAATCTACATCCACACCTTTTATTTGAAGTACAGAATCAAATTGCAAAAATTTAATTACTATTAAGTACAAGAATTTAATTACTATTAAGAAAACTTTTTAGTAGGATTTTCATGATAATAATGCTTATTATCGCCATTCAATCATTAACAGGCCATTATATATTTGTTGGTGCATTTGTTTATTTAATTGCATAAATTGACTGTGAGACTTTGTTAACTAATAACACATGTATTTATTTAATATGTGAAATAGTGTTTAATTACATTAAAATGAGACTTCAATGAACGTAGCATTGTTTGGAATAAAGGGCATCACTCAGTCTGAAGTGGTGCGATCGGTGCTCGTAGACCGTTGATTTTTTATTTGTTTCTTTATTTTTTTTGGATATTGTTTCGCATTTTGAACCAAAAATAACTTCTTCCATACACATCCTTTTTAAAATTAATTTGTCTGGTCAATACTTTATAATATCTTTATCTTTCGCTACAATGTCACAATTACATTTTTGTAAATCTAAAGATGTTGGCTTATGACATCACGCGCCCCTGTTTTTATACTGCCAATACACAAACATGGCTGGGCCTACTGATTTGTAGAAATCAGTGAATTAGCGGTTTAAATTTTGTTATCAAGTGTTTAATATCATTATTTGAATGCAGGAAATTTGCAGATTTACCATTTACAGTATTCTTTTTCTGATATATTTTTTTCATTCTTACATTGACTTTCCCTTTATGCATAACTTTACCAAAGAGTAAAATGAATGAAAAAATAATGAACATAATTATTAATTGCTGGTAACTTTACCCTTTCAACTTTCTGCACCCCAATGAGTGGTTCATCTATCCAGTTCAGAAGTATAGAAAGATCTTGAACCCTTAAAACTGGCTCCTGTTAAAGACAAGAATTAACTGGTAACTAGATTTTACATTCATCATTAGATTATATAACACTTCATCAACTTTAGACACTGTTGTTATTTCTCAAACTCTTATGATCCTTACTCAAATCAAAGATGATACAGTCCGACCCCGGTTATTCGACAACCCTTTATTCGAATACCCGGCATTATCCGAAGTAGATCAGCGGTCCCGTTTATATCTCTATATAAATCAATATAAATACGAGCGTATTATTTGAAATGCATTATCCGAATACCTCCTATTTTTCGAAGTAAAATTTTGGTCCCGATTATACAATTATGAAAGAATTTCACACCTATTTTTCGAAGCCAGCCTTAATTATTATTCGAAGCCAGACTAATTGGCGCAGATCCACTCGCTGACCGGTCGACTTGTGAAAAATATCAACAGTCATGCGTGTATTTAGATAATCATGATAATAACTCTTTGTGTGTTCTTTAATCATTTTTAATTACCGAAATTGAAAAGCTATGCACCGTGTCCGATTTTGTTACTGTTATTGCTTGAAGATGACAGCAATAATTTTCAAACATACTGGAAATGTGAATTTGTCAAAACATTCAAAAAATATTTTTTACATTAATTTTAACGCTACATTAGAGCCTTTATCCAAGTCGAAAATACCAGAGTTTAGCTGTAAATACCGTAGTAACAACACAGCCATTATCAAGGATTTGCGCGAAACGAAACGATACATAATGTAGAATAAAATGCAAGTATTTATGTCTTTAATGTCAATACAATAATTGTTACGCATCTTTTCTTTAATATTTATTTTTTTTAATTGATTACAGGAAGTAAGTTTGTTGTAAACGGTAGTTATGCTATGATTGGTCAAAGTGGAGTAGTTTTCGACTATCACAATATTACGATTTCGATTATTCGAACCCACCGATTATTCGAAGTAAATATTCAATCCCAGGCACTTCGAATAAACTGGGTTGGACTGTAATTATAATTCACAGTTTCGCAAAACATGCAGATTTCAAATGATGTGTCTCACTTTTCTCTATGTATCTTTTTTAAAATTCTTTGTCTCTCTGACAGCATTTAAGATATTTCTTTTTCAAGCCCTTTCAAATAAAATAATACAACTGACAGTACCATACAAAGGCAATCTAACTAAATGTGGTGCAAAAATGCTCAATATGTAACCACACAACACCATATTAACTGTAATATAATCTGTATATCAACCTTATTTCAGGGGAGAAAACAGCTGTAAATATTATATTCATTAATACATTTTTTACAGGGTACAGAAGAGCTAAGCAGAAAACTATTTCCCACTTTATGGAATAATATATCAAGAGCTGTTTTCTCCATCAAATTAAGATAAAATGTTGCTTACAGTATAAAAATGACATGTTCTTTTGAGACTATGTTGTCAGTTTGAATACAGGTTTATAAACTTACCTTCAGTTGGTCCAGCCAATCCCACAGTAATAAACCTAGAACATGTGCATCACCTTCTGTAGAAAGCTGTGTCCACGAGTTATCAGTCTCGTTCAAAGATTTCTGAAAAAGTTTTATTACATTTACAAATTTTATGTAGTTTTCTTACACCCTACAGTTTTGTAAACAGTATTCTTAGTATTCTCTTTCTAATATTAATCAGTAGGCTATTTTATTAAGAAATATCAGTTTTCAACATAAGAACACATAGAACAAAGTAATAGGTTCAGTTGCATCATTTGCTTTATTAACTGGCACTGGATTTCAAATTTCTTATTAATTAAATGAAAGTAATGATAAATGCTATGTAGTTTAACAAGGGCACTTATTTGATATTTCATTCTTTATTAAGTAATAACAGGACTAATTAAATATTTGTAAATAGGTTGAAGGTAGATTTTGAATATAAAGTTTAGTTTTGATTATTAATTTTTTTTATAACAAAATACTCTACAGCCCAGGTTCTATACTGGTTCTACAGATATATTACAGCAGCTGTGAACTTTTACATGTTAAAATCTGCCTACTATACCTGTAAATCTCGTGCCCTGTCTTTTACATAGTCTTCTACTTTTGTAGCAGACAAAGCAACACCTACAGCTTGTACATGGTCCTCTGACATATCGGCGGTCATTAATGACTGATCTATGCTCCAGTTTGTTGTTCCTGTTACCGAAGTATTCTCGCTCCCTGGAGAACCTGACCGCCCGTTTGACTGACTCATCAATTTAGCACTCCCAACAGCTCTACTGCTTGATATGACTGAAGATTTTAAATCAACAGTGCTGTTCCCAAAAATAATAGAATCATCATCATCTTCTTCATCGCTGGCCCCAGGCGTCTTCATCAGTACACCACTGTTTGAACTGCCTAGAGACTCTTCATCGTCAAGTACGGATAAAAACTTCTCATTTGTCAAGTCCTCCATACTTATACTCTTTGTTCTGGTACGTGCACTTAACAAAGAGCGTTTGTATCTTCTTTTTCCATTTGTGAGCAAGTCTTTTGATGAACTCTGCTGCACTGGAGTTTTAGATTCGCTGCTTGATGTTTGAGATAAAGTAGAGAAAGTTTTTTGAAGTTTATTCATTGGCGGTGGCGGTGTTGCATTTTTTTCGAACTGACGTCGTAATGAACTGCCCTTTTTTGCTAACTCCAATAACCTTTCACACACTGTGTAGATAATCTGAAATACCGAAATTGTTATGACATTGTGATTTATGATTTCATCTTTTTAAAGCAACACTGTTCCACATTTTTCAAATCCAACAAGACCTTACACTTGCATACATGAGATAATATAATGCAAAACCCTTAATGTGCACATATTCAGTGAAACTTTATGAGAGAATAAAATATCTAGTCATATCTCAGCAGACATCTAACTACTTTTCCTGGATAACAAACCAGTAATGACTTATTTCTCTATAAACAGCTGACAACTTAACAAACATGACTTCTGAACCAGTAGTGAGAGACGAAGAACAATTTGACTCTATGTTGAAAATGCTATACTGCCACACCAACTGTACATAAAACAAAAAATTTCTACTGAGAAATTATTTTGGACTAAAACCAAAGTGTCATAAATGCTTTATGTATGAAATGTCTGCAATGATATAACAAGATTCACCTTTGGTATATGTTTCAACCGTCTAGCTTCATAACCATGTAGTATATGTCTTTGTCTGTTGAGAAATTGTTGCAAAGAAAACTCATGACTGCCTTTTTGTCTGTAAATAAATAGAAAAATAGTGAGTTAGATGAATGCAAACTTCCATACTCTTGATAAAGACATGCAAACAGAATAGGGTTAACAGAAGGGTGTGTTGTACTGGGATTTGTAGTCTGTTGTTGTGACATTGGATTGTCTCAAAGTGCAGAGTGTTATACAGCCTAGTTAAATCCAAGTGAGCAAAAGACTCATAAAAATGACACTTTAATTATATGGATCCTTATATATTTTTACTATAATACTGTACACAATACAACAGAAAAGTAATGAAATATATTAGTACAATAAATCATTATTGAGATCACACTCTCATACTGCTGTGCTGTATTTGTCAATATATACATATTGAATTTCTATCATCTATGACATTTTTTTTTGCACACAAAAATATTCAATATACATGTATATTTAATGTATTTTACAATTTTCAACTCTCTTTTGCCATGGCATATAAAACTGTATACTAAATTGATATAATAAGTGTATAGGTATGTTAAAAATTTAATACCAGTACCAAAAGTTATCATAACTTTTCTATCAAAGTACATAAGTTTCTGTCTATCAAAATTAATAAAATCAAGAGTTGCTTGTGTTTGACATGAAATTTGTATAGGAAAAAATATAATAACAAGTTACTCAACAGTAGATATATTCTAACATGATTATACACAAAGAAGACAATATTGACCTATAAACAATTAACATGTAGGGACTACATGTATATGTGGTTGTTTTTTTTTACATTGTACTCCATCCAATAATGTGGATAAACATAGGCAAATTTAATTAATCATTTTATTGATTTTTCAATTCCAATCTGTTTTCTTTTCATACTTATGATGCTCAAATAATATCTGACAGACAAGTTTTGTTTATAACCTTTGCAACAGTAGGAGGAGGATAAGAACAGTCAAATTAGAAAATTCAGAGAGGAAAATAATATTTGAAAGATAGCGTTAGTGATCTCCCTTATTAATGTTTTTTTTTCTTGCAGTGTTTATCAGTTATTTAACTCTGTTTTTTGTTTTGATGCCTATAGCCTTCCTGGTCAATTTTGTACCCATCTAAACTCCAAATGAGTGTCAAATAGCTAATAGACACCACTGCTCAGACTGATATTATTTCTTATATGCTTGTGAAATTAAACAGATTTTATATTAGAAAGAACCAATAATTGCATGATCTAATACTTATTTACAATAATAAGTATTATTTTGATGAGATTATAAAATATGCCTAGTATTACAGAATGCAAAATTTGTAATATGGCTAAACACTATAAAATCAAGCATAAATCCTTTTAGTAATATTCAAGTTTGAAACAGACTGCTGTCACAAGCTGATATACAAGAAACTTCAAAACAGATTATTTAAGAAAATAAAATGCTCCTTCCCTCAACAATATTTATATAATGGATCTGTCCTGCTACAAATTTTTTTAACTATTTGTTTAATCTTGATCAATGTTATGCAAAGGGATTTAATATCAAAATGCTACAATTCAGCATCCAACACTGCTGGAGTGGCTTGAGTTGGCAGACTGAACGACAATGTACCGGAACACATTCCAGTTAAGTGGCATAGACAAGTTAATATTACCACTATAATTAACCCTTTCTACACAAAATATCTTTAATAAAATTGTCCTTATTTTGATGAGGACAAAACAATTTATCATTTTGAGAAAAATATTCTAACTGAATATAAAACAGGGCCAAGCAACCATGATCAGACATTGACCCTTCTACCTCAATCTTGAAATATCTACTCAACGTTTTATCATATCCTGGAAATATTAACCAAAAACTTTTTCAACCTAGCTGGTTATCCTTCTTTACTAACCAGTAATAATCAATTTCTTGATATAAGTGACCAATTTCGAAATGCACATGTTTTCTGAATCGGCTGTACATGTTAATGACCATGTGATCAAGAAAAAATTTCATTGAGGATCAAATAAGCAGCCCCTGTATTACAGGTCTGATGGTCTCCCTCATAAATTCCCTAAGCAGGCTTACAAAACCTTTTCTACATGATACAATAACACAATTAATATAACAGCTATACCATTGTAGCTATATATACATAATGATACAATCAAACATGAATATTTTTAAGAAAACACAGGTGTATAAAAGTTTATCAATCAAAAGAGACCATGTTATAGCCAAGCTGTACTTGCAGACATTTGGAATGGGACTTAAGAGAGAATGTGAACTACAGCAGGGGAAGGCAGCAGCTTTGGTGTGAAAGGAAACAAATCCTATACAAAATAAACTCTTTATCAATGCAGATGTGAACAATCCTTGTTGATAAAGAAATGCTATCACAGTGACTCTCCAAAAATGGGTACAATTACAAAACAAACTTGTCGCCGGCATTTAGACAAAATAAACACACCAAAATTCACCACTTAGTGTGAATAAATACTAGTTTCGAATTAATAGCACATAAGTTCGAAAAGCGAAACGATTTTCATAACTATATGAATATTTTTTTTAACAAATGGTGGCTCTCAATGTTTTGCGAAGGGTCAATTTTGGATTGTCGCCAGCATAAAAGTAGATAAAATCAAGTCCCTGTGTCATAGTTTATTAGTCATTTCATGCATAATAACTGTTTATTTCTCTAACAGGATCATCCTGTTTTGGTTTAGTTGATGTGCAAGTGGCCATTTGTCAAAATCGTAATGTGGACCCATGTTTGAATCCCGTCGCCGAAATATGTCTAATTACCGTAACATGGGTGTGACGATTGATATATCAATCAAGATCACGTTCAAATAAAACTAAAATATCGTTAATCAGTCAGTTAAATAGTATACTAAACAAACACACACACTTTATGGATAAGACTGTTCAAAGGACGATGAAAATAAAGTCTTATTCAAATTTTGAATTTGTAACAGCGAAAATTCTAACGTCCGTAACGTTAGTTTTCTCTTTCAAAAAACGTAATTGCGACACTTTAACACCACGCGTAGTTTTGTGGCATCATTTTTATGCCATGATACTATTTCGATGTAATTCCAATCTAATTTGTCTTTTAACGGATACATAAAAGTACAGAAAAGCTAACGGGCGTAACATCTAACATCCATAACGAATTCTTTTAGGTCAAAATATTGACGATTTTTCTGGAATAATTCTTATTCGCTTGTGTTTTTACTAAGCCGGACGATCACGTCATATCCGGTTGATGCCTTGTCTTCTGCTAAGACGCTGTTCTTTACACCAATGAAGAGATTTCATCATCGCCAAGTATGTGTTAAAATATAATATGTTCCTTTGAAGATTATTTACCAGTAAATGTATGTGATTGTCGCTGTTTTATAAATAATATTAACGTAAAAACGCTCCAGAGTATTTTCAGTGACAATTTAAAAGTTGAAATGTACATATGTACACCTTTTTAAAAATGTTATGGTAATTAGACTTTTTGATGGCTCTTTGTTTTATTGAGAAAGCAACTCATAGTTGTACAAATAAAAGATGGTAAAATTGTGTAATTATTCTTCACACCTCGATGCATAAAGTAAATGCCGTTTTTCTAGCAATCTCCGTCATATAGTCTGTTTATAATCGTTACGGAAGTTATGTAAAATTTTCACATGTGCATTTAGATGCTCTGCATTAATTTTATGCAATTAACAAATATCACATAAGGAATACAAATGAAAATACTATATATTTATCACAATTACACAACGATACATATCGATGACTGTCTATTTATATCGTTATTTAGCCATAAGTGCTCGTTACGGAAATTAGAAAAAACGTTACGGACGTTAGTATCCTTTTAATCAACTTTTGTTCCTATGTTTTCAGAATGGTACTGTCAAATGCTGAGAGACAAAAACGTTGGCGACAGCGACAACTTGAGAGGAATAGAGAAAACTATTTGAAGGGTGAGCATGCTAGGAAAATGGCTACATATGTACCTCACTGTGAACTGTCTGGTGAAATGCTGCAACAAAGAAGGCAGGACAATCGGGATCGATTTAGAAAGTATTACAACAGGAAGAAAGCAGCAAAGAAAGCTTGTGTAAACGAACCTTGTGCCTCAACGAGTACACACAGTAAAGCTAAGACGCAGGAAGCACTGATAGTAAAGCTGCCTATAACAGGAAGGAGTAAGGGCGTACAGAAAACTTATAGGCGAGTATTAAGTGCAGCATACAGAAGAATCAATGAAATGCAAGAGAAGTGCAAACGGTTGGAAAAGGAGAAGCGGACACTTCAAAGGAGAAGTCAAAGAGAAGCACAGCTTCACACAACCCCGACGAAAGTTCTTTCGGCTGACATGTCAAGCTCGTCTCTAGATTCCAGTGACTGTACAACACCGAACAGGGATATACGCCTAAAACCAAGACAAAGTTTCTGTTGAGAAAGCGGGTGTTACATTCAACGCGTAAAAACACAGTTCATAGAGAATTATTTCTAGGCAACGTCGTAATAGCGAGTGTTAAGAAAGTATTTCACAGAAAAAGAAATTGAAAACATCTACAGCACTGAATGTCCGCTGAGATCCTGAAAAAAATAGATGTATTAACAGTCTAATCGAAAGCAGCTGGTGTAAACCGGAAGAAGATGACGAATCTTCATGTGCGAAGACCAAGTGCCTCACTGAAACGAAAATATGCACAATCTGTGAGAGTGTTCTTGGAGAGAGAGGATAACAGTTGTTATTCAGCCAGGAAAAACGGGACAGCCAAAACTGTTGAAAAGGACGTAAGACAAAAGTATGTTCTCAGTGACTATATGCACAATCTTTGGGAAAAATTTTGCCTAGAAAACCCAGAAAACCAAAATGTCTAAAAGCCAATTTTGCAAACTGAGACCGAGCCACATACTGCTCACCAGCTTTGCAAGTAGAAGGACTTGCCTCTGTAGACATATCATCAGAACTTCTCCCTGAAATTAAAACCCTACGGAGACTTGGAATAAAAGTGTTCTGCAAACCCTGATGTATTTCTGACAGAAATATGAAGAGACAGATCAGTTGAAGAGTGTTCTTGAATCCGGTATCAATGACGCAGAATCTATAACTTTTAAGATCTGGAGAAAAGATACAAGATGAAGAAAAGTATAGGTGAAAGGAAATAGAGAGAAAAGATGACAAAAGGACTGTTCATCTCAACTGTTGTGAATGAGTACTCGACGTTTTCGTGAACACGTGTTGAGTGGTAACGTCAGAATAATGGGTAATATGCGTCGTTCGCCGACAGTGCTAGCTGCCTGACAATGAATCGGATAGTGAGCTTCTCGTGACTAAGATTGTACTTGCCTAGAAGAAGTCATATTAGCGTCTTTTTATTTTGGTAACAGCGAGATGGTACGCTTCAGTGACAATTGGTTTGTAGTATCTGCCACGCAGACGGCGAGAAAAGAAAGACACCAGTGGTTACGTTCTGCCTGCATGTCAGAGAACGTAAAAATACATAACGCTAGCTGCGTTGTCTTACTGTCACGTGCCTATTAATTGTATTCATGATAAAATATTAGTATCCTACTCAGAGGATTATTACCTTAACGTAGATCACCGACTGCAACAGGTATCGAACAATACATATATTTCCAGATACTTGTAATCACGAGCAGAAGAGTTGGTTTTTTTTTTAGTGAGTGCTAGATGGAACGTATCTAGAAACTGCCAGGCAAAGAAAGGCCGTGTGATGGGCCTTGGGCCAGCCGAAAAGACAGCAGAGCCAAAGGTAAAACAGGCAAAGACGGCAATCAGATCAAAGATTCATAAAGTTCGGCAGAATAGACAAGCCGATATATTAGCTAATTTAGTCAAATATTTTTTGGATATCATCGATTGATGAAGGATGAATAGCCTCTGGAGAGGAATCTAACAGATGAAAGAAATAAGCCATGCCATATCATCAGGCCACAATAAAATGGATCTTGTGAAGTTCGCCCGAATGAAAGCATGAAGAAATAGCACTGCGAGAAATCGAAGTTAATTGTTGAAAATGCCTCTCTGGTCAGACTACGTCGAGTGGTAGTGTGATGGACGATACATTAATGTACAAAAAGTGTAAAGAAAGTAGCGCCTGAAAATGCTGATGATGAGACAGTGGTTCTACGAGCGATAGCTTGACAGATGACGCTAGTAATGCGACAAAACATTGAGATACAACAAGACGAACATCAACAGAAATCAAGAGAGCAAAACATAGCCATAAACGACTGGGTGGCAGCCGTTTACGAGAGGGACTGGTATGTCGGCCAGGTAACAGATTCAGATGATGATGATGCTAAAATAAACTTTTTGACAAAATCAGGAAATACGGAGAGGCCTACAAAATTTCCAATCACCCGTGATGAAATACTGGGTAAAAAGAAGTGCGTTTTATTGGTCCTTTCTTCAGTTTACAGCTATCGGGGAAATCCAAACGGTGTTACAAGATATCATCGCTGAAAGGAAACTGATTGAAGATATATTTCGTCATATAATCAATGTTAAAGAGACGGACATCACGTGTAAAGTGAAACATGCTAACCTCCGTAACAGAGCGAGTAAATGCCCTTGTAACATTGCAAATATCTGCAAGTGTTATTTGTATCATTTTAAATGATGAAACAATATACCTTGTTCAGTTGAACTACACTTTAATGTCATATGAGAATGTTGATGTTTTTCTAATTTCCATAACGATAAGTTATGTTTCTGTAAAAGTGTTTAAAACTTAATGTTGTATGAATTAATGTCATAGAAAAACGTTTCAGTGTTTGACAAAATGTTTATTGTGTGTATAAAAAAGTTATTACAATGTTTCAGTTAAACGCCTTCATTTAACAAGAAGTGAACTTTCGATGTTTGATCTGAAAAAAATAAATAAAAGAAATGTTCTTTCAAACGCATTGCTTGTTTAACCTTAATACACATTAGAAAACCACATCGTAAATCACATTCTATAAGCCTGGTGTATCTTCTGTAAAATAAGAAATTGTTTGTACATAGCATCACAACATGTTTTTGAACAATTCATTTATTAAGATTGTGTACCCGGCCGTTCTAACGCCCCCCGTAACTTTGAATTTGAGGTACATATTTTAAACACCTATTTCAAAAACGGAGACATAATGTTGTGGACAACTGTTTCTGAAATAGTATCATTATACATAGGCTATTTAAAAAATGCAAAAATATTGACAATCTAAGATACTTTAAAAAAAAAATTTTTTCATTGTGTAATTGTACCCATTTTTGGAGTCACTGTTTCAGTGTATTTCTATTATTTTATTTAGGAGTATGGATAGGACAGGAAGCAGAGAAGTGAGGAAAAAGTTGACTTGTTCCAAGGATTTTTATATAAAAATGGGTTAGGAAGAAAGTGTTAAAGCATTAACTTCAATTTTTCTATAGGAATAAAAATGGCCAATAGAACCCATCCAGATATTCTTATTTAAGAAGTTCCAATGAAACAAAAAAAGAAGAAAGACAAAAAATTTAAAGTTTAAAAGCTAAAATTTCATAACAGATTTAAGACACAAAAGTGACTACAAAGAAATTTATCTAAATGCTACAAATTTACACATGTCTATCACATAAACCGCTGTGCAGGAATGTAATAAACTCACATAATAAAAACGATATTACATTAGTGTAATACCACTTTGACATGACATCATTTGCCAATATACAAACATAGCGTTGAAGCAAGTAAATGTTAACATTAATGAATAATGAGTCATTTTAACTTTAAACCATTCTTTTTTTGGATATGTGATTAATAGTATAGTACATTTGAGTAGATTCAATACTGAATTTATTAAAATCATTCAACAAAACAAATGAAGGATTAAAATTTACACGCATTCAATATCTTCTATATAAATAACAAAAAGGATGTAAGTATACATACATTTAAGTAAATATAGTGAAGATAAAAAGTTTACAAAAAGGAGTAATGTACACATATGTATATCTATTGTATGCTATATTCTAAGTTATATACATTGTAATTCTATAGAGTTACCTTCCTTGGCCTATATGATTTCTGGAATTTAATTGTGACACACAATATTTAAACATTATAAATCTGAAAAATGGAATCCTCGTATTGGCTTATTTCAAATTAAAGTCAACCAATCCAACACTGGAGATTGAGACCGGCAGCAATTCCTTATAAATAAACACAGAAATCCAGACATTTCATTATCAAAAACATACATATATATATATACACATAAATCAGTATAAGACATCTTCTAAAATATATTCTTTTTTGTCCCAAATATCATTTTTACGGAGCCCCTAAGGTGACATTTTCCACACGTTTTTTCCTGGAACTTTATTCATTTTTACGAAATATTAATTCGTATTTACGAAACATTAATCTGTGACATGCGCTAAGAATATTTTGTTAAAATGGGGGTCCTGTGCTTCAAATCCAAACACGATCATTTTTTTTTTCTGTTTTGTTTTGTTGATATTATTGAGTTCTGAAATAAAATATTTTGTTTTTATGATTGCACGGTGCCCATACATAAATTGTCAGGAAATAAACTTTTTTAACTTAATAAGATTAGTGAAAATCTGCAGTTTACTAACTCATATGAAAAAGAAAGTTATAATATAGCATGTTTCTTTTTTGATGTCAGAAAATATTAATTACCTCAAAAATTAAAACATTGCTGATGAGAACATGTATTTGACAATGGGGGAAAAGAGGATATTTTGGATTGAGAATGACTTCTTACTCAAAAACCCTGGTCACTTAAATATAATAACTTGAGAACCATTCGGCTTATAATCGCAAGGTTTATTCAGGCTTGTAAATGACCCCTTAAAAATGCGAGATAAGAAGGTTTTTTTGTCAAGCTCACAATGAACTAAAATAAGATTTCGTAAAAACGAATTAATATTTCGTAATTACGAATAAATATTTCGTAAAAACGAATTATTATTTCGTAAAAACGAATTATTATTTCGTAAAAACGAATTATTATTTCGTAAAAACGAATTAATATTTCGTAATTACGAATTAATATTTTGTAAAAACGAATTATTATTTCGTAAAAACAAATTAACTACAAATTATTAGTTCGTAATTACGAATTTATGAATATTTCGTAAAAATGAATTAATATTTCATAAAAATAGAATTAATATTTCGTAAAAACAAATTAAATGCCGGGAAAAAAGTGTCGAAAAATGTCACCTTAGGGGCTCCTGGCATTTTACATACAAAAAGTGCACTTTAGCTTTCTAATGAAGGGTTCATATTTCAGAAAAACTACCTATGCATTTCTGATTTGCTTATGCTATTTTCATTGTTGGGTTTAGCTCAAGTTGGTAAAAGTTATTAATAATTAACTAACAATATTTCATAAAAAAACAGTATATAATATTTAAAAATCTGTATTTCTTGAAAACAAGTGTATTTTTTGGAAACAACTGTATTCTATGAAATTATCAACAGTAATTCATAAATGAGCAAACAGTATTTCATTCACAAACCAAAAGTATTTCATGAATAAAGCAACAGTATTTCATAAATAAGCCAAATTTATTTCATAAACCAAATTTCTTTCATAAATAAACCAAATTTCTTTCATGAATAAAGTAACTGTAATTTCTGTTTTTTTCTGCAAGTTACTAATGTAAAAACCTTACAAAAACTATTCTTCAGCATAAAGAATACAAAAACATGTACTATACTTCAATAGCTCATGCATAATACAGTAACATGGGTACATTAATGTAGAAAGAATATATTATTAAAATAGAAAAAAATATGGCAAACAGGATAAGAAATGTTTACAAGATTTTTTTCTTCAAAACACAGATCAGATAATTGCATTTATTCACAATAAAAAATCTCATGCATCCATGCTTAATTATTCCTGGAATACAATCCATGCAAATTTTATTCTCATCATGACTCATTGTTTTACATAAAACAAAATCTTGGTTTAATTCATCTTGCAAAAGCTGTAATACATGAAGTTTTGAAAATTCATTCACAATTCAACAGTTCACTTAATACAAATAGTTAACACTTTTATATTTGAATCATATATAAACTAACTCAAAGATAAACACAGTATAGATGAGAAATGAGTTTCAATTTGATAGCCTCTAAGCTGATATTGTGAACACAATATTGAACAAGGTCATTTGGTAACATTAAACCTAAGATTTATAGCACAAATAAATGTCATTTGGGAACCTACATGTTTACCCCTCCTTGTGTTATATAAATAAACCTCTCAATTCCAAAAAAAAAAAAAGTATTTGCTTCTAAAAAGAGGAGCAATATAATTTATAACTACTGATGAATTACAAGATCTTTTTTTATATAAAACCTTGATTGAGTCAATGAAATTCCAATCATCTTCTTCCATGTATGTAATTAACAGACTGTAATAGACTAGTTACCTTGAAGCATAGACTACACGGAATGGTTTCAAATACTGCTCAAATTCCTGGATCACTTGCATCTGCTGCCGAGTCTGGATAGAATTTGGCCTAAAATTAGAAAATTGATAAAAAGTGAATCTAAATACAGCGAGGTAACAAATATCTCTATAGAATGATTTAGGAATCGCGGTTGTTAAGTTTATACAGAATTTATTTTTGTTTGAGTGTTTTATTCCTATAGAAATATTGAAGTTAATGCTTTAACACTTTCTTCCTAACCCATTTTTATATAAAAATCCTTGGAACAAGTCAACACACTCCAATCTGTACCGGGAACGAACCTGAGTACCGAGCAATGGGTGTAAAGTTTCTTGCTCCAGGAAACGATGACTCATCCATGACTGATTGTGAACTAAACAGATAACAATCCTTAGATCACTAACTAGACCAACATGTTAACCAGACAGCCATGCCGCAGCTGATATTATCATCCCAGATTACGTCTGTTTGTATGCAAATCATGTCGAATAAATGTAGAACAAAACATAAAACACACCATGTAGTAAAGTCAACATCTATACATACCTTATTTCAAAAGCTATTACTACCCAAACCATTTTATTCATTCGTTCATAAAATACCTGTGGTACTATTAGCAATTAATGTTCAAGTACTTGCATATTTGAGCTTTACCAACCCTAACCCTGCAAAATATCTTAAAACTACTTGTCCATCTTTCAATCTGGACATAACCATTCATTACTTCTTGGTAATTTAACAAAAAAAATTCACTGACTACATTGCAAATAAAGCAGACCATGATAAGAAGGCAGGGATGTGCCAGATGATGTGGGGACAGGCTTAGGGTTAAAGCTTGTACAATGTTGGTGGTCTTACCCAGGTGACTGTTTATGACTGAGTTAATGCAAAGAGGTGTTTGAGGGCCTTCTCTACCTACTCAGCTAGAAGTTTATCTTCTATAGGACTGGTGTGATAATAAGAATTATAATAAGGAATAACAAGAGCCATGTCAACATGGCCATCCCCTGCCGAATGTGTTTGCTCATTGGAAGAATGTATATGTAGTAGAGCAGAATAATTCCATTTTAAGAGGTCTTTTGGTAATGAAAACTGATGGCTGAAGTGATTACAGAATTAAAACCTATATGAATACTGATGGCTGAAAATAACAAAGGGCAATAACTAAAAAATAATGCAGGGTAGGTTATTATATTCTTGTGTGCTGAACCCCTCCTCAGTAAAATCTATTCACCTGAAGTTTCAAGTTGATACCTCAAATACTTTTTGAGAAAAGCTCCGGACAAAATAGTATGAAAAAGAACAAAGGGTAATAACTCAAAAATTATATAGGGAAGAGTTATCATTCTTGCGCACAGCATTCCTCCTCAATAAGATCTATCCACCTATGACATTTCATGTTGACAACTCAAACACTTTTGAGTTATGCTCCACTCAGGTGAAAAATTAAGTATGAAAAATAACAAGGGCAATAACTCAAAATTTCTGAAAGGTAGAGTTATCATTCTTGTGCACTGCACACCTCCTGTGTGAGACCTATGCACCTAAGAAGTTTCATGTTGATATCTCAAAGGCTTTTTGAGTTATGCTCTGGACAAATATTAATTTTGAAAAATAACAAAGGGCAATAACTCAAAAATTATGCAGGGTAGAGTAATCATTCTTGTGCACTGCACTCCTCCTCAATGAGATCCATCCACCCATGAAGTTTCAAGTTGATATCTCAAATACTTTTTGAGATATGCTCCGGACAAAAATGTCGGACGGAAGGACGAATGGATGGACGGACGGATGGAGACTACTTCTATATCCCCCGCCGCCTTTTCGGCGGGGGATAACAAGAGCTGTCACAGAAAGAGACAAATGCCCCCAAAGGATTCTAGTTATAAACCACCTATTACATGCTGTGTGGTAAAAATTGAGAAAGTTTTGACCTTTAAGACAAAGAAACCTGGGTCTTGTTTACAATACATTGTCTATGGTGACTTTATATTTTTTTTAAATAAAATGTATATGGAAGTTACAGAGAAGACACAACAACCACCATTTATATGTATATAACATAAATATTGAAAAAGTTTAAATCCAAGCAGTGACCTTGAACTAAAGCGTAGGAACACTAGTCTTAAGGGCAACACATCATACATTTATGATAATTTCATATGTGAAATAAAAAAATAAAACCCTTTCATGCATATTAGTTTTAGAGCAGACAAGACCATTGACAAAGTTTGAACCCCCACAGTAACCTTGACCTAAGTCATAGAAACCAGAGTCTTGTTCGCGACACACCATACATCTATGGTTATTTCATATATGAAAGAAAAATTAAAATCCTTTCTTGCATACTGAAGTTTCAGAGCGGACACGACCACCACCATCTATATATATAGCATGTTTGAACCTCCACAGTGACCTTGACCTTAGTTGTAGAAACCCGAGTCTTGTTCATGGCACACCATATATCTATGGTAATTAAATATGTGAAAGAAAAATTAAAATCCTTTCATGCATACTCAAGTTTCAGGGCGGACAGGACCACCACCTTCTATATTTATATAACATAAAAAATGACAAAGTTTGAACCCCCACATTGACCTTGACCTTAGTCGTAGAAACCCGAGTCTTGCTCGCGACACACCATACATCTATGGTTATTTAATTTATGAAAGAAAAATTAAAATCCTTTCTTGCATATTGAAGTTTCAAAGCGGACACGACCACCACCATCTATATCTATATTACATGTTTGAACCTCCACAGTGACCTTTACCTTAGTTGTAGAAACCTGAGTCTTGTTCATGGCACACCATATATCTATGGTTATTTAATATGTGAAAGAAAAATTAAAATCCTTTCATGCATACTCAAGTTTCAGAGCGGACATGACCACCACCATCTATTTTTATATAACATAAAAAATGACAAAGTTTGAACCCCCACAATGACCTTGACCTAAGTGGTAGAAACCAGTGTTGTCCACGACACTATACATCTATGGTTAATCAATATGTGAAGAAAAATTAAAATCCTTTCATGCATACTGAAGTTTCATAGTGGACATTACCACCACCTTCTATATTTACAGGGTTGTCATTAACATTTTTTGCAGAAGGTTTGTTTTGAACTTGAGGCGGTCATTTCTGTCTTTATCATGCATAACAAAGAGTGTTTTCTTAATTTTGAGGCGGCCCATAATGCATTTGAGACAGGCATTTTGGCCTCCTGCCGCCTCTTAATGACAACCCTGTATTTATATAACATAAAAATTTAAAATGACAAAGTTTGAACCCCCACAGTGACCTTAACCTTGATCAATGAAACCAAGGTCTTGTTCGCGACACACCATACATCTATGGTTATTTAATATGTGAAAGAAAAATAAAATCCTTTCATGCATACTTAAGTTTCAGAGCGGACACGACCACCGCCATCTATTTTTATATAAACAAGAATTTGTAACAGAGTTACCAACGTCCCCCGCCTCGGGGAAGTTTTATATGAAGCATAAAAATTGTGCTATTTCAAAAGATTGAGGTATGGATCTAAGGATTTTCAGTCCAAAATTATGATCAATGCTAGATCTGCAAATGCAACAATAAATTTATTAAAGAAACAAGCAATTATCATAGTATTGCAAGCAATCCATAAGTCCCCTACCGGTTAGAACCCCAACAACATTCTGAAGGGCCATTGGCAATTCACTTATGTTTCTATTTTAAGTAAATTTGTTGAAAAAGTTCTTTAAAAGTGATCACAGGAAACAGTTTTTATGTACAGACAGACGGACTGAAGGACACTCTACAGTTATTTTTTAAACATCCCTGTTATCAAAATATAACATTTTTAAAAGCAAAATTTTTAAAAAGGAGATAACTCTTAAAATAAAGATGCAAGATGTCATACCTGATGTGAGTGTAACAAAGAACAATTAGTAATGAACGTATGAATAAAGAATGGTTATTTTTTAATTTGAAGTAAATGAAAGTTAAAAGAACGAATAAGAAAAATTTAAAGTTTAAGGAGGAGATAACTTTGGAAATATGGATGCTAGATTTATAAACCTTGTCATATTATTATGATGTGGGAGTTTGAAGAAAATCCTATCATGATTGAAGAAGTTGAAGTAAAAATTACCAATTTCTCAAAATAAAGTCTAAGTTCAAAAGGGGCATAATTCTGGAAATAGTCTTGCTAGAGTATTGAACTTTCTCACAAATGTTAAGTGATAATAAGAAACATATATATGAAGTTTGAAGTAGATACATTCAGAAAAAAAGAAGTTATTAAAAAAACAATTTTTTTTTTTCATGAAAATTTTAAGTTCAAGGGAGGTAATTCTAATAAATTTTGTGCTAGAGTTGTAAACTTTGTCACATATGATGTGGTTGATGACTAGCAACTTATATTTAAAGTTTGAAGATAATACCTTAAGAAATAAAGAACTTATAGTGAAAAAACTTAAAAAATTAGAATCAGAAATCTTGAAATTCAGTCCATTTGTTGCCAAAGCAACCAGAATTTTCAACATAGGAAGATAAGAAAAGGATGTGCATAATTTCCAGACTGCCATTTACCCATATGTCAAGTTTCATAAAAATATTTCCAGTACTTTTTGTGTTATCACTGGATCCAGGTTTTGTGTAAAATTTGCCATATTTTCAGTCTATTTGTTGCCATAGCAACCAGAATTTCAGCATAGGAAAAAAAGAAAAAGACGTGCATAATCTCCTTACTGCCATCTATCCATATATCAAGTTTCATAAAAATAGTTTTAGTACTTTTTGCGTTATCGCGGGATCCAGGTTATGTGTAAAATTTGCCATATTTTCAGTCGATTTGTTGCTATAGCAACCAGAATTTTCAACATAGGAAGAAAAGAAAAAGACGTGCATAGTTTCCATACTGCCATCTAACCATATATCAAGTTTCATAAAAATATTTTCAGTACTTTTTGCGTTATCGCGGGATCCAGTTTTGTGGACGGACGGACTGACAGACGGACGGACATACGGACTGACGGACAGACAGACGGACGGAGGGTAAACCTAAAGTCCCCTCCGGTAAACCGGTAGGGGACTAATAAAAATGAATGTTAAGCTCTGACTTCTTAGTGTGACCTTGACCTTGGAGGTAGGGGTCCAGGTGTTGTGCGTGACATATCGTCTTATTATTGTAACTATTTTCAAAATCCCTTGAACTATGAAGAAGTTATAGATGGGACACAAAATATACCCTCTAACAGACTATGTTAATCTTTGACCTCTTAGTGTGACCTTGTAGGTAGGGACCCATGATTTGGACCTGACATATCGACTTATTATTGTGATTATTTGTGCAAAGTATTTTTAAAATCCCTTGATCTATGAAAAAAGTTATGGACTGGACACAAAATATACCCTATAACAGACTATGTTAATCTTTGATCTCTACATATGACCTTGACCTTGGAGGTAGGGACACTGGTGTTACACATGACATATCATCTTATCATTGTGACTATTTATTCCAAGTATTTTCAAAATCCCTTGATCTATGAAGAAGTTATGGACGGGACACAAAGTATACCATATAACAGACTCTATTAACTTTTGACCTCTATGTGTGACCTTGACCTTGAAGGTAGGGGTGCAGGTGTTGTACTTGACATATCTTCTTATTATTGTGACTATTTGTGCCAAGTTATTTCAAAATCCCTTGAACTATGTGGGAGTTCTAGATTGGACACAATATATACCCTTTAACAGACAATGTTAATTTTTGATCTCGAAATGTGACCTTGACCTTATAGGTAGGGATGTAGGTGTTGCGCACGACACATCGTCTTATTATTTGTGTCAAGTATTTTCAAAATCCTTTGATATATGAAAAAGTTATGGATCGAACACAAAATATACCCTTTAACAGACTATATTAATCTTTGACCTCCAAGTGTGTCCTTGACCTTGGAGGTAGGTGACCGATTGTTACGCATGACACATCATCTCATTATTGTGAACAATTGTGGCAAGTATTTACAAAATCCCTTCAAAGATAAGAAAGTTATAGACCGGACACGACATATACCCTCAAATAGACAATGTTGAACTTATATGAGCAAGAGCGACCTTGACCTTGGAGGTAGGGGTCTGAATGTTGCGCATGACACATCGTCTTATTATAAGAAACATTTCTGCAAAGTTATTTTAAATTCCTTTGATAAATGACAAAGTTATGGACCGGACACGAAATATACCCTGTAACAGACTATGTAAATCTTTGACCTCCAAGTGTGACCTTGACCTTGAAGGTAGGTGACTGATTTTTGCGCATGACACATCGTCTGATTATTGTGAACAATTATGGCAAGTATTTACAAAATCCCTTCATAGCTAAGAAAGTTATGGACCGGACACGACATACACCCTCAAATAGACAATGTTGACCTTGAATGAGCAAGTGCGACCTTGACCTTGGAGGTAGGGGTCTGATTGTTGCGCATGACACATTGTCTTATTATGATAAAAAACATTTGTGCCAAGTTATTTCAAATTCCTTTGATAAATGACAAAGTTATGGACCGGACACAAAAGTGTGACGGACGGACGGACGGAGCCTATTTCTATATCCCCCTTTTTTCTTCGAAAAGGCGGGGGACAATAAAAAATGACAAAGTTTGAACCTCTACAGTGACCTTGACCTTAGTGGTAGAAACCAGAGTCTTGTTCGCGACACACCATACATCTATGGTTATTTCATATGTGAAAGAAAAATTACAATCCTTCAATGAATACTGAAGTTTCAGAGCGGACACGACCACCACCTTCTATATTTATATAACATAAAAAATGACAAAGTTTGAACCCCCACATTGACCTTGACCTTAGTCGTAGAAACCTAAGTCTTGTTCACGACACACTATACATCTATGGTTATTTCATATGTGAAAGAAAAATTACAATCCTTCCATGCATACTGAACTTTCAGAGCAGACACGACCACCACCTTCTATATTTATATAACATAAAACAAGAGCTGTCAGTAGGACAGCAACGCTCGACTATTCTTAGTGCTTGATAGAAAAAAAATGCTTGATACAGCTACCTCCTCCTGTTTACAGGTTGGGTTCATGATGGAGAACAAGTGTGCAAAGTTTCAAAGCCATATGTCAATGGACTTTGAAAATATTTGAACTATTACAAAAACTTTAACATAAATTCTAAGTCGAAAAAGGGGCATAATTCTGTCAAAATGGTTGACAGAGTTACCTCCTCCTGTTTACAGGTTGGGGTCATGATGGTGAACAAGTGTGCAAAGTTTCAAAGCCATATGTCAATGGACTTTGAAAATATTTGAACTATTACAAAAACTTTAACGTAAATTCTAAGTCGAAAAAGGGGCATAATTCTGTCAAAATGGTTGACAGAGTTACCTCCTCCTGTTTACAGGTTGGGGTCATGATGGTGAACAAGTGTGCAAAGTTTCAAAGCCATATGTCAATGGACTTTGAAAATATTTGAACTATTACAAAAACTTTAACATAAGTGGTTACGCCAACGCCGACGCTCGGGTGACTACAATAGCTCTACTTATTCTTATCGAATAGTCGAGCTAAAAATGACAAAGTTTGAACCCCCACAGTGACCTTGACCTTAGTCGTAGAAACCTGATTCTTAATCGCGACACACCATACATCTATTGTTATATCATATGTAAAAGAAAAATTACAATCCTTCCATGCAAACTGAAGTTTCAGAGCGGACACAACCACAACCTTCAATATTTATAACATAAACAAGAGCTGTCGGTAGGACAGCAACGCTCGACTATTCTTAGTGCTTGATAGTAAAAAAAAATGCTTGATACAATTACCTCCTCCTGTTTACAGGTTGGGGTAATGATGGTGAACAAGTGTGTTAAGTTTCAAAGCCATATGTCATTGGACTTTGAAAATATTTGAACTATAACAAAAACTTTAACGTAAATTCTAAGTCGAAAAAGGGGCATAATTCTGTCAAAATGCTTGATACAGTTACCTCCTCCTGTCTACAGGTTGGGGTAATGATGGTGAACAAGTGTGCAAAGGTTCAAAGCCATATGTCAATGGACTTTGAAAATATTTGAACTATTACAAAAACTTTAACATAAATTCTAAGTCGAAAAAGGGGCATAATTCTGTCAAAATGCTTGATACAGTTACCTCCTCCTGTCTACAGGTTGGGGTAATGATGGTGAATAAGTGTGCAAAGTTTCAAAGCCATATGTCAATGGACTTTGAAAATATTTGAACTATTACAAAAACTTTAACGTAGATTCTAAGTCAAAAAAGGGGCATAATTCTGTCAAAATGGTTGATACGATACCTCCTCCTATTTACAGGTTGGGGTCATGATGGTGAACAAGTGTGCAAAGTTTCAAAGCCATATGTCAATGGACTTTGAAAATATTTGAACTATTACAAAAACTTTAACATAAGTGGTTACGCCGACGCCGACACTGACGCCGACGCCGACGCTCGGGTGACTACAATAGCTCTACTTATTCTTATCGAATAGTCGAGCTAAAAATGATAAAGTTTGAACCCCCACAGTGACCTTGACCTTAGTTGTAGAAACCTGAGTCTTGTTCGTGACACACCATACATCTATGGTTATTTCATATGTAAAAGAAAATTTACAATCCTTCCATGCATACTGAACTTTCAGAGCGGACATGACCACCACCATCTATATTTATATAGCATAAAAAATGACAAAGTTTGAACCCCCACAGTGACCTTGACCTTAGTCGTAGAACCCTGAGTCTTGTTTGCGACACACCATACATCTATGTTTATTTCATATGTGAAAGAAAAATTACAATCCTTCCATGCATAATGAAGTTTCAGAGTGGACAGGACCACCACCTTCTATATTTATATAACATAAAAAATGACAAAGTTTGAACCCCCACATTGACCTTGACCTTAGTCTTAGAAACCCGAGGCTTGTTTGCGGGCATAATAAAACCCCATCTTACTATGATATAACATAGAATAAACTTATTATGAACATATGAAATAAATTTACCTTTTCTCCCTAACATAATGTATGGCCTCTCTGCCTGAGATTCTATTTGTAAACACAAGATAACAAGCTATTATAACACCTGTCCTACCTGAAATAAAATGTTTACACAAGATAAGTCATATCAAAATCCATATAATGCAATAAAATACAGAAACTGTGGAAACAAACAAAAAAATTTATTCACATTTTGTTAAAATCTGTAAAGCTGTATAACGAAACTCTAAAAAACTGTTCAATCATGATATTTGCATATTCTACTCCCCACCAATTTAGCTCAATAAAGGGAGCATCTGATTTGTAGTCACGGTGTCTCCGGTTTGATCCTCCAATGAATTAAAATTACTCTAAAACAATAGATTTCAGACAGTATGTATACTTGTCATTTGTTTCTCACCACTGCATCAGAAATTTTATGAGATTTGCATAGACAAGAGCAATCAGTGATCACATGTGTCACCTGATAACCAATTGCATGTTGCTGCTGCTGAGTAGCAGGAGACACAGAGAAATGAAAATTTAAAGTTAGTCATCAAACAGTATAGAGTCTGGCCACACTACAGAGATGTACAATCTATACTGGTTTCAAAGACTATAGTCACTTTTGGTTCAAGCAGGAGAATGGTTGAGTAAGCTAATAATGTCAACAATACATCTGTATGTTTAACTGTCAAACTTGACATTTCTTTAACGGTGCAAGAAAAAACAAGAGCCACCGACGGGCGGGGGCAGAGCTCGACTTTTTAGTTTTTCTAAAAGCAAACAAAGAAATGTTTGAACAAATCTTAACGTTACCTTTCTATAAATTTAATTGATCTGTCTAGTCACATTAGTTTTGTCAAAGTATGAATCATTTCCAGATATATCTGCATGCGTATTACAGAAGAAGAAAAAAAGAAAAGGTATATATATATATTTATATATATAAATAACGAAGTTACAGCCAATAATAGCCAAAAAAATGAAAATTTCAATAATTTGACCTTCAAAATCAAGGTCATTTATGAGTGAAGGTCAAGGTCTGTCTGGTTATTTTTAAGGGCTATCCTTAAAGATTATTATGTTCAAGTTTGAAGAAAATCCATTCAAAAATAACAAAGTTACAGCCTATAATAGCCAAAAATATGAAAATTTCAATAATTTGACTTTCAAAATCAAGGTCATTTATGAAAGAAGGTCAAGGTCTGTCTGATTATTTTAAAGGGCTATCCTTGAGGATTATTATGTTGAAGTTTGAAGACAATCAATTCTCAAATTACAAAGTTACAGCCAATAATAGCCAAAACAAGAGCTGTCGGTAGGACAGCAACGCTCGACTATTCTTAGTGCTTGATAGTAAAAAAAATGCTTGATACAGTTACCTCCTCCTGTTTACAGGTTGGGGTCATGATGGTGAACAAGTGTGCAAAGTTTAAAAGCCATATGTCAATGGACTTTGAAAATATTTGAACTATTACAAAAACTTTAACGTAAATTCTAAGTCGAAAAAGGGGCATAATTCTGTCAAAATGCTTGATACAATTACCTCCTCCTGTTTACAGGTTGGGGTTATGATGTTGAACAAGTGTGCAAAGTTTCAAAGCCATATGTTAATGGACTTTGAAAATATTTGAACTATTACAAAAATTTTAACATAAATTCTAAGTCGAAAAAGGGGCATAATTCTGTCAAAATGCTTGATACAGTTACCTCCTCCTGTTTACAGGTTGGGGTCATGATGGTGAACAAGTGTGCAAAGTTTCAAAGCCATATGTCAATGGACTTTGAAAATATTTGAACTATTACAAAAACTTTAACGTAAATTCAAAGTCGAAAAAGGGGCATAATTCTGTCAAAATGCTTGATAGAGTTACCTCCTCCTGTTTACAGGTTGGGGTCATGATGGTGAACAAGTGTGCAAAGTTTCAAAGCCATATGTCAATGGACTTTGAAAATATTTGAACTATTACAAAAACTTTAACGTAAATTCTAAGTCGAAAAAGGGGCATAATTCTGTCAAAATGCTTGATACAGTTACCTCCTCTTGTCTACAGGTTGGGGTCATGATGGTGAACAAGTGTGCAAAGTTTTAAAGCCATATGTCAATGGACTTTGAAAATATTTGAACTATTACAAAAACTTTAACGTAAATTCTAAGTCGAAAAAGGGGCATAATTCTGTCAAAATGCTTGATAGAGTTACCTCCTCCTGTCTACAGGTTGGGGTCATGATGGTGAACAAGTGTGCAAAGTTTCAAAGCCATATGTCTATGGACTTTGAAAATATTTGAACTATTACAAAAACTTTAACATAAGTGGTTACGCCGACGCCGACGCTGACGCTCGGGTGACTGCAATAGCTCTACTTATTCTTATCGAATAGTCGAGCTAAAAATGAAAATTTCAATAATTTGACCTTCAAAGTCAAGGTCATTTATGAGTGAAGGTCAAGGTCTGTCTGGTTATTTTTAAAGGATATCCTTGAAGATTATTATGTTCAAGTTTGAAGACAATCCATTCAAAAATAACAAAGTTACAGCCAATAATAGCAAGAACAAGCACAATTTGGACTTTTGACCTTGAAGGTCAAGGTCATTTATGGATGATGTTTTTATTGTTTTATTGGGATTCATTGACAGTATAGGTCATATTGCGACGTTCCAGCTTTACTGGTGGAGGAAGACCTAAGGTGCTCTTCCGTGCATTATTTCAGGCACGAACGGGTACCTGAGTAGAACCACCGACATTCCGTAAGCTAGCTTGATAGCTTCCTCACATGAAAGAATTCAAAGTCCCAGTCGGGAATCTAACCCACAGTGGTGAGGGGCAAGTGGTTTGAAGTCAAAGACCTTAACCACTCGGCCACGGACGCCCCATTTATGGATGAAGGTCAAGGTTAGTGTGGTCTACTGAAAGGTCTGTCCCAAGGGTTTTTGTGGCTAAGTATGAAGACAATACACCAAGAACTAAACAAGAGGGCCATGATGGCCCTAGATCGCTCACCTGACTTATCAAACTCATCCAAACAATTACCTAGACAAGCATTCTGACCAAGTCTCATGACAGGTGAGTCAAAAATGTGACCACTACAGTGTTAACAAGGATTATCCATATTTGAGCAGTGCGACCTAGTTTTTTACCCAGGTGACACATATTCAAACTTGACCTAGAAATCATCAAAACAAACTTTCAGACCAATTTCCAGGATACTTGGATCAAAACAGTAGCAACTAGAGTGTTAACAAGATTTTTCTATTTTTAGCTCCGGTGACCTAGTTCCACATGCGATTTCAAACTCATCCAAGCAATTACCTAGACAAGCATCCTGACCAAGTTTCATGATAATTGAGTTGAAAATGTGACCACTAGAATGTTAACAAGGTTTTTCCATATTTGGGCGGTGTGACCTAGTTTTTCATCCAAGATGACCCATGTTCGATCTTGACTTAGAAATCATCAAAACAAACTTTCAGACCAATTAACAGAATATTTGGATCACAACAGTAGCCACTAGAGTGTTAACAAGATTTTTCTATTTTTAGCTCCTGTGACCTAGTTTTTCATCCGAGATGTCCCATGTTCGATTTATTCACAGCAATGACCTAGAAAAGTTTCCTGACCAAGTTTGATGACAATTGAGTCAAAATTGTGACCACTAGAGTGTTAACATGGTTTTTCTATTTTTAGCTCCTGTGACCTAGTTTTTCATCCGAGATGACCCAAGTTCGAACTCATCCGAGCTATCACCTAGACAAGCATCTTGATCAAGTTTGATGATGATTGATGCAAAAATGTGACCGCTAGAGTGTTAACAAGGTTTTTCTATTTTTAGCTCCGGTGACCTACTTTTTCATCCGAGATGACCCATGTTCAAACTCATTCGAGCTATCACCTAGACAAACATCTTGACCAAGTTTGATGATGACTGATGCAAAAATGTGACCGCTAGAGTGTTAACAAGGTTTTTCTATTTTTAGCTCCGGTGACCTACTTTTTCATCCGAGATGACCCATGTTCGAACTCATCCGAGCTATCACCTAGACAAGCATCTTGACCAAGTTTGATGATGATTGATGCAAAAATGTGACCGCTAGAGTGTTAACAAGGTTTTTCTATTTTTAGCTCCGGTGACCTACTTTTTCATCCGAGATGACCCATGTTCGAACTCATCCGAGCTATTATCTAAACAAGCATCCTGACAAAGTTTGATGATGATTGGGTCAAAAATGTGACCACTAGAGTGTTCACAAGGTTTTTCTATTTTTAGCTCCTGTGACCTAGTTTTTCATCAGAGATGACCCATGTTCGAACTCATCCAAGCAATTGACTAGACAAGCATTCTGACCAAGTTTGATGATGATTGGTTCAAAAATGTGACCGCTAGAGTGTTAACAAGGTTTTTCTATTTTTAGCTCCGGTGACCTACTTTTTCATCCGAGATGACCCATGTTCGAACTCATCCGAGCTATTATCTAAACAAGCATCCTGACAAAGTTTGATGATGATTGGGTCAAAAATGTGACCACTAGAGTGTTCACAAGGTTTTTCTATTTTTAGCTCCTGTGACCTAGTTTTTCATCAGAGATGACCCATGTTCGAACTCATCCAAGCAATTGACTAGACAAGCATTCTGACCAAGTTTGATGATGATTGGTTCAAAAATGTGACCACTAGAGTGTTCACAAGGTTTTTCTATTTATAGCTCCTGTGACCTACTTTTTCATCCGAGATGACCCATGTTCGAACTCATCCGAGCTATCACCTAGACAAACATCCTGACCAAGTTTGATGATGATTGGGTCAAAAATGTGACCTCTAGAGTGTTCACAAGCAATTGTGGACGGACGACGGACATTCACCGATCCTAAAAGCTCACCCTGAGCAAGCACAGGTGAGCTAAAAAGTAATGATCCAGGTGCAAGTTTGCGGTCGCAAAGGGAAATGCAACGGCAATGCCGCCAGGACTATAACAATACCTCTACTTTTTTTCAAAAAAAAAAGTCGAGCTAAAAAAAGACAAAAAAGAAATAAAATAGGATAGAAAGAAAAAGGGAAACGGCCACAGTTTTTGCTAGATAGAAGTTAAAAAGAAATAAAGTAGCAGAAAATAGTTGTACACAGTAGGCAAGACCAAACTAGGTTCCGTGGCTGTGCCCAGGTCCGAGACCCTGCGGGCATAGCTCAAGCCCTTCAATTGGCAGTACTTTGTAACTGTGAATGTAAGTCCTCTTTAGAAGGTTAGTTTAGACAGCTAAAAGAGGAAAGAAGCTGACTTTCATAACGTCAGAGGACGTTAAAAACTGTACGAATGGGGTACTGTGTGGCGACCTTGATCTGGGTTTAGTTGGTGTTAAGAAGTGGCCTTGATTTATCTCCACAAGTTGAGGGATGATTTTGTAAAGCATAATGAGTTGGAGCTTTTGATGGCGTGTTTCCAATGTTTCCCAGTTTAGATGATGTAGCATATCTGAGACACTACTGGTGTTATGGTACCTGTTTGTAGTGAAGTGTGCTGCTCTTCGCTGTACCATTTCTACTGTAAAAGTTACTCATTAACCAGCATTAAGCTAGTAATGTAATAGTTACTCTGTGATGAAGTTATTGTGGTACATACCTCTACCAGCATTAAGCTAGAAATGTAATAGTTACTCCATGATGAAGTTAGTATGGTACATACCTCTACCAGCATTAAGCTTGTTATGTAATAGTTACTCCATGATGAAGTTAGTATTATACATACCTCTACCAGCATTAAGCTTGTAATGTAATAGTTACTCTGTGATGAAGTTAGTATGGTACATACCTCTACCAGCATTAAGCTTGTAATGTAATAGTAACTCCATGATGAAGTTAATATGGTACATACCTCTACCAGCATTAAGCTTGTAATGTAAAAGTAACTCCATGATGAAGTTATTGTGGTACATACCTCTACCAGCATTAAGCTTGTAATGTAATAGTAACTCTGTGATGAAGTTATTGTGGTACATACCTCTACCAGCATTAAGCTTGTAATGTAATAGTTACTCTGTGATGAAGTTAGTATGGTACATACCTCTACCAGCATTAAGCTAGTAATGTAATAGTAACTCTGTGATGAAGTTAGTATGGTACATACCTCTACCAGCATTAAGCTAGTAATGTAATAGTTACTCTGTGATGAAGTTAGTATTATACATACCTCTACCAGCATTAAGCTTGTAATGTAATAGTAACTCCTGATGAAGTTAGTATGGTACATACCTCTACCAGCATTAAGCTAGTAATGTAATAGTAACTCCCTGATGAAGTTAGTATTATACATACCTCTACCAACATTAAGCTTGTAATGTAATAGTTACTCCATGATGAAGTTAGTATGGTACATACCTCTACCAGCATTAAGCTAGTAATGTAATAGTAACTCTGTGATGAAGTTAGTATGGTACATACCTCTACCAGCATTAAGCTAGTAATGTAATAGTTACTCTGTGATGAAGTTAGTATGGTACATACCTCTACCAGCATTAAGCTAGTAATGTAATAGTTACTCTCTGTGATGAAGTTAGAATGGTACATACCTCTACCAGCATTAAGCTAGTAATGTAATAGTTACTCTGTGATGAAGTTAGTATGGTACATACCTCTACCAGCATTAAGCTAGTAATGTAATAGTAACTCTGTGATGAAGTTAGAATGGTACATACCTCTACCAGCATTAAGCTAGTAATGTAATAGTCACTCTGTGATGAAGTTATTGTGGTACATACCTCTACCAGCATTAAGCTAGTAATGTAATAGTAACTCCATGATGAAGTTAGTATTATACATACCTCTACCAGCATTAAGCTTGTAATGTAATAGTTACTCCCTGATGAAGTTATTGTGGTACATACCTCTACCAGCATTAAGCTTGTAATGTAATAGTAACTCTGTGATGAAGTTAATATGGTACATACCTCTACCAGCATTAAGCTTGTAATGTAATAGTTACTCCATGATGAAGTTAGTATGGTACATACCTCTACCAGCATTAAGCTAGTAATGTAATAGTAACTCTGTGATGAAGTTAGTATGGTACATACCTCTACCAGCATTAAGCTAGTAATGTAATAGTTACTCTGTGATGAAGTTAGTATTATACATACCTCTACCAGCATTAAGCTTGTAATGTAATAGTTACTCCCTGATGAAGTTAGTATGGTACATACCTCTACCAGCATTAAGCTTGTAATGTAATAGTAACTCTATGATGATGTTATTGTGGTACATACCTCTACCAGCATTAAGCTTGTAATGTAATAGTTACTCCATGATGAAGTTAGTATGGTACATACCTCTACCAGCATTAAGCTTGTAATGTAATAGTAACTCCATGATGAAGTTAATATGGTACATACCTCTACCAGCATTAAGCTAGTAATGTAATAGTAACTCTGTGATGAAGTTAGTATGGTACATACAGGGTGTTTCATAATATGTGATACACTTTCAAATAATTGTTGCTTTAATGATTTTATAGCTACAAACAAAATGCTTATACCAAAATAAACTACATACTTCACCATTTTGAACGCGACGTAAAATACTGGAAAACGTTAACGTCATGAAGTCATGTATGACGTCATTATTATCTGTTATTTTCCATGGAAAAGTGTCAAGATATCATAAAATTGTACTATGAACACTATTCTATCATATCTGTAACTAGAAGAATGAGGAAAATGTACCCTGCCGATAGAAGGGTGACCAGGCTACAAGTAAGCAGAGTAGTTAAAAGATTTGAGCAGCATGAAAGTGTACTTGACCAGAGACACCGTAACTAGTGCCATTTCATTTTCCAAGACCAAGACTGAAATACCGAGACAAACAACAGTGACCGCTATTTGTCTCTTCTAAAATACAAGTTTCTGCCTGCACTCCGTCGGAAAGGGGTTGATATGACACAAATATGGTTCCAACAAGATGGTGCCGGTCCACACACGGCCAAGAGAGTTCTTGAATGGCTTAAAAACATTTGACAAACGATTTATCTCTCTGAAGACGGAATGCACTTGGCGCCCCACTCTCCGGATCTCAGTTCTTTGGATTTTTTTCTTTGGGGCTATCTCAAGGACAGAGTCTACAAAGTGCAGCCAAAGACAACAGATCAGCTTAAACAGTCCATAAGATGTGAAATAAGGAAGATTACCGGTGACATGTGCAATAATGTGATGGAAAACTTCATGAAACGTGTGGAGATGGTGCGACGCCATAATGGACGTCATTTTGAGTATATGCTATAAATGGACCCTGTTTTCAAGCGTAGCTAAAAATATTATTGGTAGGTTAAATAACGAAAAAACTACACTTTTATAAATGGACAGCATTTCCCTTTAATATGGTTCATTTCTCATTATGACTGATTTTCTTACATAAACGAAACATTTGATTAAAAGTGTATCACATATTATGAAACACCCTGTACCTCTACCAGCATTAAGCTTGTAATGTAATAGTTACTCTGTGATGAAGTTAGTATTATACATACCTCTACCAGCATTAAGCTTGTAATGTAATAGTAACTCCCTGATGAAGTTAGTATTATACATACCTCTACCAGCATTAAGCTTGTAATGTAATAGTAACTCTGTGATGAAGTTATTGTGGTACATACCTCTACCAGCATTAAGCTTGTAATGTAATAGTAACTCTGTGATGAAGTTAATATGGTACATACCTCTACCAGCATTAAGCTAGTAATGTAATAGTAACTCTGTGATGAAGTTAGTATGGTACATACCTCTACCAGCATTAAGCTTGTAATGTAATAGTAACTCCCTGATGAAGTTAGTATGGTACATACCTCTACCAGCATTAAGCTAGTAATGTAATAGTTACTCTGTGATGAAGTTAGTATTATACATACCTCTACCAGCATTAAGCTTGTAATGTAATAGTAACTCTGTGATGAAGTTAGTATGGTACATACCTCTACCAGCATTAAGCTAGTAATGTAATAGTTACTCCATGATGAAGTTAGTATGGTACATACCTCTACCAGCATTAAGCTTGTAATGTAATAGTTACTCTGTGATGAAGTTATTGTGGTACATACCTCTACCAGCATTAAGCTAGTAATGTAATAGTAACTCCATGATGAAGTTAGTATGGTACATACCTCTACCAGCATTAAGCTTGTAATGTAATAGTAACTCCCTGATGAAGTTAGTATGGTACATACCTCTACCAGCATTAAGCTTGTAATGTAATAGTAACTCTGTGATGAAGTTATTGTGGTACATACCTCTACCAGCATTAAGCTTGTAATGTAATAGTTACTCCATGATGAAGTTAGTATGGTACATACCTCTACCAGCATTAAGCTTGTAATGTAATAGTAACTCCCTGATGAAGTTAGTATGGTACATACCTCTACCAGCATTAAGCTAGTAATGTAATAGTAACTCTGTGATGAAGTTATTGTGGTACATACCTCTACCAGCATTAAGCTTGTAATGTAATAGTAACTCTGTGATGAAGTTATTGTGGTACATACCTCTACCAGCATTAAGCTAGTAATGTAATAGTTACTCTGTGATGAAGTTATTGTGGTACATACCTCTACCAGCATTAAGCTAGTAATGTAATAGTTACTCTGTGATGAAGTTATTGTGGTACATACCTCTACCAGCATTAAGCTTGTAATGTAATAGTTACTCTGTGATGAAGTTAGTATGGTACATACCTCTACCAGCATGGCAATGTACAGCAACTTTCCCCTGTGACATGGCAAACTGCATCACCTTTACCATATCTAATATTGTACTTAATGATGCTACACCATAGTCCGGCCTGTAACAATAATGTAACAGTAAAAAAAACATAAAACAACATGAACATATACAACATTTATGTATGAACACAATAAAAATGTAAAATCTCATAATAAGCAACAAGGGCCATCAGTGATGACATGTGTCACGTCATGATAGCCATAACTTGGCAAAAATCATTCAACCTAAAAACCTGTGTAAAATAAACACAAGAATTTGAGCTATCAATCAATCATGTAAAGTTTAATTGAAATTGTATAAGTGGTATAACAGGAGTAGTCCAGACAAATTTCAAAATTAAAATCATGAAATGACAAAAATCAATGAACCGAAAATTGAACCTGTGCAATATTTGCAAAGACTTGACCTACAGATCAATCATGTAAAGTTTCATTGAAATTGTATAAGTGGTATAAGAGGAGTAGTCCGCACAAACTTTAAAAATAAAAATTATTAAAGGGCCATAACTCAGGCAAAAATCATTGAACCGGAAAATGCTGATGATATGTACAACTAGACTTGGTACTGATCATTCCTGTAAAGTTTGGATGAAATTGCACCAGTAATTTATGAGGAGTAGTCCGGACGAGTTCTGTGACGGACGGACGGACAGACAGATAGACAGACTGACGACGGAAAAGTGATCCCTATATGACGCCACTACTCTGTAGAGGCGACACAAAAATTACCACATAATTTTAATACTGTTTTAATTAATAAAAGATCAAGACTACAAAAGCAACACTTGATACAATTAGAAACATTGATGCATTAATGTTAGAATGTTATTAGCATGAATCAAGTTTATAAATGGCATATACAGCATAATAGCCTTTGCAAAACAGTCCTCACTAAAACAAACACCTCTTTACAACAACTGTATCAATTTTTCTCCAAGTAAATTTTCTCAACAAATTTAACTTCTGTAGAGCACCACCTCTCTGCAACAACTAAATCTTTTATCCCAAAGGGGTTTTACTTTTATCCCAAAGGGAAGTTACCCTGCAGGGATTGTACTTTTATCCCAAAGGGAAGTTACTCTGCAGAGGTTGTACTTTTATCCCAAAGGGAAGTTACTCTGCAGAGGTTGTATTGCTAAATTAAAAATTCTTAAATAATGAAATAATTGTATTGACTCGAATGTTTTTTGTAGGAGATGGTACTTCAAGTATTGTTTTATTCCAAGCATCTGACCATATAACCTAACAATAAATTAAAATGGAAAAGTCAATAAAAAAAAGTATCAGTACTTACCAGCCAAAATTGTAAAAGAAAACTGAAAAAGATAATGAAATCATCACAAATGATCTCTTAAAATATCAGTATAGCTTTTGAAATTTTTAAGTTAAAAAAACAGTTCTTGTTTTTTTTTTCATTTTTGCTCCTTATGTCAATTGAGAAAGTGTAAAAATACCTACAGATAAGTACATATATTCAAGTAACATTTTGATCCCTATAAAATACAAATTCTACTATATTATTTTTGCTGCCCTATCATAGTCAGCCATATCTAACATTGTATCTATCAAATTTATTAAATAACTATAACCAACACAAGTGGGATCATAGAATATTTATAGAGCTCGGCTATTACAGATTTATTATACATAACTGCACACAGTTTATACAGAACCTTTCATTTCATACTTACTTCCTTTCTCCATAAATGCCTGTGGATTGTAGAGAAAGCCACTTGGGTCTAGTTTATGAGGTCCACATTCTGCATGTTCCCCGGCCATTTGAAGATTCACTATAGACTTGATGTCAGCACTAAAACATACGTTAACTATGACTATAGGATACTTTAAAATTAGCACTAGTCAACAATTTATGCCTTTTCAATGATTTACTGAAATCCGAATCATTAAAAAATGTAGCAAAATAGAATGCACAAAAGGTAAAAAAAGATCATGATGTCATATCTGTAGAAATCAGCAACTTTTTCCTATGTCTGAATAGTTTTAAAACAATAATGTTACAACACAAGTTATAAAGGTAATAATTAATTTGAATAAACAATCATTTTTTTTATTTCACCTTGAAAGCACAAAAAAGCTTTTCAACTTATTGCTTCCACATCCATATGTCCTGAAACTACCTACACCACAGAATAGTTGATTGACAAATGCAAACTTTCCTTCTGCTTTGAGAATATCAACAAACCAGTTCCTAACCTTAATAATGCTAGAATCAAAAATAACAAAGCCTTCACAACTAGTAATAGAACGTTCTACTCTGTCAAGTTTGACCAGTCTGTTTACTGGTGATAACTTTAAATTTTAAATTTTAGTCTTGTGATGTAGGATCCTGAAATCCCTTAAACTATTAATGAACTGTTCTAATTTTACAGCAAGGAAAGTCCATTACATAAATTCAGCAGACGTATCTTATTTAACACTGAGAATAAGCAAGAATCTTACTCTAGAAATTTTTGAACCAGATTCTGTTTCTCAATCATCAAATTTGATGGTCTTGCCATGGCTAGAATGTTGTCAGTTACCCTGAAATATCCAATAAGTACTACAGTAATAAATGTTGTTAAGACAATGATACATTGTTGTAAACAGGTTCTGACATTATCTTGTATACCATTTAAATAATTTATACTTCTTGCTAATTTATATATCATTTTAGGAGATTAAATTATCTACTTTGAGAAAAAAATTTCAAATACCTGAGGATAAGAAAGAAAAATAGTTATAAGGCAACAGTATGTGCAAACAAGCTGAACAATATATTTGAGCCTTTTATCTGTTAACTTTTAGCCTGCTGACAGCCACAGTTTCTACCAATGCAACCAGTCTAGACTACCGTCAGCTGACACATTCATTACATCTGATCAGGGTCTGTACTATTGGCTATTAAGTCAGACTGGTTTTGTCCAAATTGAAAGATTGACAAGTTCATTTAAGATATTAAGCATGGTGAGAGTTAAATCAAAAAACTTTGATAACAGTTGATCAATTTAATTTCTTAGCTTTTAGAGCAGTAGGGATTGGAAACCTCGAGTAATTTGTTCAGTCTGCAATTCCATGCATAATTTCCCGAATCTCTGAGTAATTTAACTATCATAATATTGAAATCCCTAACACTTCTAATGGACAGTTCCAAAGTCAGTTACACAAATTCTGCAGAGTACTGTTTTACAAATTTTGTTGTTTACAGAAAAAGAACTTTAATAATAAATTTAACTTGATCTCCAGAAAACCCGGTTTTTATTTGAAATTTAATAAGCATTCTAAATTACCATAATGGTACATTGTAATATTATAAATGGTTCATATTCTGCAGAGATTACTTCACCACATATTTTAGATCTGCTTTCTTAAAGCATATTAGAATGAAGAAAGACTTCTTGTGCATCATCAATTGATATTGCATGGTTTAATGCTCAGATAATTATTCAGGCCAACAAACTGAACTTTGCTGTTTTATTTGATAACATCTGTACAAAAAGCAAAGTCTTAACTCTAATTTACAATTAAAAAGATCCACTTCATAAAATATTGGAACTTTTATTAAGTTATGTTATCCATAAAGCAGTCACTATAGATTTAACAAAATATAAAATTAGATATAGAACAGGTACTTGGATATTGTAATATACCATTGAGAGTACAGTCCGTTTATCACAGTCTCGTGCTCCTCCCAGCCTTCACCACTGCAGTATTTACATTTTTTACCTCCACAAAAGAGAGCACATTGTTTCTCTGTTGAGATGAATCCACGAGCTGTCTCTGAAGTCTTACTATATAAACCTTTTGGCTTGTTCCCTTAAAACAACATAAGAAATGTATATTAATATACTATATTTCTGATGGTTTTCTTTCAAATTCTATATAGAACAGATTATTGTATTTTTATTTGCAATTCAGAAGTGCTCCCATAAAGGAAATAATATACCAATGTACAATTATACAGTCAAACCTGTATTGCTATGTTGCAATACAGTCAACTCATAACCAAATGCATATAGCAATATTTTCACAAATTAATGTCTATAAAAATCAACATATTAAATCATTTTTGAACGTTAAAGGGACTCAACAGTGCTTTTTTTTTAATGATGGGACTGGAAGTATTTTTTAACACACATGTACCATTTGATGTGTGGAATATTTCAGATCATTAGCTTGTCCGTTTTTTTCCAGAATAGTTATTTTGTGAAAAATGACGTAAAACTGAAAAGCATTTTAAAATTTTAACTTAGATCTGGCTAAGTATCACATTAAAATACAATTTTTAATTAAATGAGAAGCATGTTTCTTTATCTTTTGCATATCTTACTGTTTTAAGTTCCCCTGTAAAAGAAAATAAATTCTAAGTTTTTAGACTTTCTAAGCTTAGTGGAGAAGTTTACCTTTAATGCTTTCATCATCCCATTTGATATCTTCCTCACCAGGGTATTGATGTTCATCTGGGTCTGGCTCCATGCTTGACATAAATTAAAACATTGTCATCTTAACATATTATACCATTCCCATCTAAAATATAAAAATCAATTGTCAATTAAACACATGAAACCAATGTCATAATATTAAACACTTATATAAACATGTTAAACCATTGCAATCTAACCTATCAAATTATTGACATCTAAAATTAATACCATTGTCACCTGCAAGGATCTCAACTTTTCTCATGATGATTGTTAATTCTTAACATTACTGCAGTGCCTATTCTAGGAGGGTGGATGGGGGATTCTCTCCTATTTTTGAGAATTCCCCACTATTTTTTCAGGGCAAGGGGGAAAATTTTACATAGAGAAAGGAAGAAAAAGATCAACAAATGTAATAAATTCTCACTTTTTGATAAAAATCCCCCCCTGTCTTTTGAATCCTAGAATAGACACTGTTACTGCATTTCCTTCTATTTGTTTATCAACTTTCTTCTTAAAAGTGGTGGACTTAACCATTTAACTTTATTATCCATAAAATTATCTCACTTTACATATCATTATTTCTATTTACAAATGTTTGAACAACATATCAAATTTACAGTCATCATCAACCGGTTAACTCCTTATAAAATGTGGGCAATGTGATAAACCATTCTGGCACAAACTATGGTATACTTTACAACAATATGACATTCTGTCATTAATTTTGATCTATCTGACAATTCATACCTTTTCTAATGAGCACTTACAAACTGATTAGAGAAAAATCAATATCAGTATAAAATTACATCTATTTCTTAGCATGATCATACCTAATTTTATAACATAATGATATATATATAGCTAATTAACAAGTTAAAGATTAGTGGAATACATGATGATAAACCTGAACATGACAATGGCTGACTGTTTAAATTAAGTAACAAAGCCTTTTTTCATCAATTCTTCTGAGACCATTATTAACAGTGAATTAGTAAAGTGGTCGTAAATGTGTTGTGAACTGTGTCTCAACTTCAAATTTTTTGAATAAGAATACATTACTGCTCATAGTGATGAACATTTCTATGTAGTTTTAATAAAATCCCTCTATGTATGTAGGAGATATGCTCCAGACAAAATTGGATGCCGCCTGCCTGTCCGTCAGCCAGGGGTGTTCCTATAATACTACCCAATATTGAAACAGACATATTAGAATTGCACAAATAATGTTTTTCATAATTTCAATTATAAATGATTATTTATAAATACATTATTTTTAAACATGTCATTTTAATTCTATTTCGCTATGTATTTTCTTGAAACTGCTATTTGCTATTTGTTTTTGTTTTTTTCTTCATGGTATAAACAGCAAGGGAAAACTTGTCTCGATTAAATCTACAATAACTTATATGTACCTAATAATTAGCAATACAAGCAAATAGTTTCCTTAAAGAAATTTTTTTATAAGACTGTGTATGGACAGTTGCCATATACTCTGGATAACTATGTGTAAATCAACAAAGTCATCAAGATTTTATCATATTGCCACAAATTAACCATTGATTTTTTCTGCAGGAACAATCAATACTTACTGCAATATAATAGCAGCTTAAGTCAGAGAATTATCATATTTGATCCTAAAAATACCAATTACTTCAACAAAACAATAAATGAAAAAAACAACAACTTGGACAGCAGTGTATTTAAAGTTTAAATCATTTTAATAGTGTATTTGGACATTGAATGATTCCATCACCTAAATCCTGGACAGGGACAAGACATTGTTTGAATTTGTTTCCTTGCCCAAGCTGAGCACTCATTGCTCAGTACTGGCCGGTTCATTATAGGAATGAATTTAAGAGTGTGTCTAGAAGCTTCCAACATAATTGAACTAAAATAGATTCTGTATAGACTTTACTAATACTGTACATTTAAAAATTTTATAACCTGAATACTAAAAGACTTCATAAGAAAGTGCAGTGTGGCCCAGCTCTAGGCTAGTGACATAGGCAATTATTAAATTATGAATGCATGCAGTGTTTGTTATAAATTATCAATGACTTAGTAACCTAATTTATCAATGAAGCATACATCATTCATAACATACTATATGATTAACTTATATAGCTTTAACTATGTTGCTATTCAATTCCAGCAGAAACATATCAATATTTAGGTTCTGTGCAAAATTGATATCATTATGGATCAATGAGTGATATATATTATTATTTAAAAAAATGTAAATAAATATTAATTAGAACATTGTTAGAAGTTTGCATTACAGTCTGTTCCTTTCCTCCATTATAAAGAGGCAACAAACAGGCCTGTTTTCAATTGCTAGAAGTTTCTTTTCTTCATTAAATCAGGTAAATAATTATTCAAAGTTCAAACAAGTAATTAGAGTTGTTGAAACTGAAGTTTTAAAAAAATCACTTGATTTCACACCTTTAAAAATTGCCAATTGAGCAGACCGAATGGGTAGAAAACCCCCACTCCAATCCATTATGCTTACAAAGTGTAACAGAAAATGTTTATCTGTGCAATGACAACTGACTATATCAATATTATGTGGATAACTGCATCCTATATCAACTGAGGTATTTCAGGCATGATTTTCTTATAAAAATTACTAATGTAATGGTAGTTATATCTGCAAATGGATTGCACTAGAAATTTTTTATGGTATTATACCTAAAATGAATAATAACACAAAATACACACAGATATCAAAATAAATCATTACAAATGTTTTAGAAAAAAATGAAATAAACATAAATAATAATTTCTTATATGTAATTCACAAATATTTCAATATATTTTAATATATCAAATACAAATCATCCTAGAAAGTACACTACATTCTTAAAATTGCTATATTTGATACCTTTTTGTTTTGAGGAAACTAGTCTGATATGTTAACCATTTGGCAATGCAGCTTGGTTATTTGGTTGGTTTCTTTTACCATCCATCTTTATCTATCTACTGCAGTAAGTCCATATATGTACTAGAGTGTGTAACATTTTTTTTATATATAATTTTCTTAATTATACAATTTGTTATACTTAAGTACATTTCATTGCCAAACATTATTTAAACTTGTAAACTCCTGTCATATCAGCCCTACATTTCTTTTATACCAACCTTGCATGGATATTAAAGACTTACTGATTTTATAAACTGTATTATACATAGATGTCAGTCTTTACAGATAGAGTGACCATCATCTTATATATTATTGTATCATAGTTTGGGGACCTTTCTGTTGAAAATGTGTCAGAGTTAAATCATATACATATACATGCACAGTGCGTTAACATTAGTTACCCGCACTCCAGAGCATGCCCATTGATTGGTTCATTTTTGTTGGGGTTTACTTATTGTGACGGCAGAGAAAGGGAAAGCGACAGAAATTTCATATTCAGATGCTCGTTCATTGGTTACTTTTTTTCTGGGGTTTCATATTGTGACAACAGGGAACGTGTTTTTATGTTTGACTATGATACAAAAGTGAAAGAACATCAAAACCAATGTGTTCGACCGAAAAGGTGTGATTTTCACTATATATCTGCCGAAGGGACACGAGATCAGGTTCGAGAGTTCGAGCGATCGGTGTTCGAGCGATCTGAGGTAGATGTAACCAACGCTGAAAAGCCTTTGACTCTATCTCAATCCCTTGAGAAGTTGCAGCACTTTGAAATAAATTTTGATGGAAAAAATCGAGGCAAAATAGTGATTTTTGGCAATTTTGAGATGTCCCCCCCGTTGCCATGGTAACAGGAAATTTAAGACTGAGCATGTCGTTACAAAGGCAATGGTCCAGTCAACATTTGTGCCAAGTTTGATTAGTATTGAAGCATTTTTCATAGTTTCATAGCAGTTTGAACTTGTAAGAGGAGGCTTTTCAGTGAAAATGGCCATTTTTCACAATAATATTATGCTCATGGGGGAAAGGGTTAAAGATTAATTTCAATTCACGACTTTAAAATATTTTGAAACACAAATTCCAGTTTATTAAGTTGTCTACACAATTTTTTTCTTTCATAATCAGGGTCCTCAGTAGGGTCGGAATTTCACAAGTCAAAGACTCTTTGGGATTTGGCAAAAATTTTCACGAGTCAAATCATTTTTCTCTAGTGTCATCTGACTACATGAATCATTTTTAAGTTACAAAAATTACTGTATTGGAGGTCATTTTGTGTAGATTCTCAAGTCTAAATTGATAATATTTAACATGGAAAAAATGCCTTATAATGTATATACAGTTAAACTTCGTTCGCTCGAACTCGGATCGCTCGAATACCTCCCTTCGCTGGAACTCATTGCCCAGTCCCGGCAAAATTCCTATATAATATATATTGTTCTACCTTGGATCGCTTGAACACCGATCGCTCGAACTCTCGAACCTGATCTCGTGTCCCTTCGGCAGATATATAGTGAAAATCACACCTTTTCGGTCGAACACAAGAAGACATGTCCTAAATAAATGACAGTCGGCGACACATGTTTTTAACACCTCGTGATTATGACAAAGACAATTAAGGTTAATTGATACAAAATAAGAGGTGCTGTAACCGATTTGTTTGTTACAATAATATTGTTTATTTGCCGTTTATGGTAACGATAAAAAGAAAAGAACTTGTGAAATAAGTGAAATATGCAAAAGTCAATAAAGAATGACGTTTATCCGGACGGCTTTAATTACAACCGTAGTTCATGTAACGTGAATTGTAATAGTGTTATGTATTTATAGAATGATACTTGTACGTGTGTTTATTTAAGTAAATGACTACAAATAAATGGTGCTGTAAAACTTTTTCTTAAATATTTCATTAATTTATTTTTTAAAATTAAAAAATCCCATTATAAACATATAAATATATTTTGAACATTGTTCAACAAGTTTGGTCTGATTGCCCAATCGAACTCAACCAATTACAAGATGCATGAATATAGATTAACACAACATACCGTTAATACTTAATTGAAAACACTGGGATAATAATTCTGAATGTAACATAATAGACGAACAAATGTACTAACAAAAAATTATATTTATGTATTTATCATTCGACCAATGTATGCTATAAACCTTTAGGCATATGATCAATGTAATAATAGTTCGACCTCGGTTGGCTCGAACTACCGATCTCTCGAACAAATTTGCACAGGCCCTCGGAGTTTGAGCGAACAAAGTTCAACTGTATACCCCTTCCTCCCCCCACCCCCCCCAAAAAGGCAACAAAAAAAAAACAAGAGGGCCATGATGGCCCTATATCGCTCACCTTAAGAAATAGATCTTATAAAGTATTTTTCTTTTTAAAAAAAAACAACAGGTTTATAAATTTCTTTAATGTCATTTAAAGGTTAGTGTCAAATGTAATGTATTTTTGGCCGACAGCAACAGGAATGCAAACAAGTGTATAGAAATACCTCTTTTTTCTTTTCTTTAAAGTACAGGTTGCTAAAAAATACACTCCCTGTGGCGTGTTTACATCATGAAAATTTTAACAATGACATCATAATTAACAAGACTAAGTACAAATTTGGATAATACTTAATAAAAATGGGTCAAAGACAAAAATGGCCGGGTTGCATTTGTATACAAAATAACATGACTCATGAGGCTGTGATGTTACAAAAATTTCCTACCATTGACCATTCATATCGAACATTTAACTAAATCAGTAAACAGGAAGAGGATAAGCGATAGACCTGAACTTTGCAGTCACAATACCAAATTTCAAGAGGCTGTGATATGTAGTTGCTAAGAAAACTGTTACGGAAATTTCCTTCCATTTACAATTAATGCCGAAAATTTCACTAGGTCAGAAAACTGAAAGTGGATGAGCAACATACCTGAAATCATATCAATGTTGTATACCAAACATCAAGAGGCTGTAATAAGTAGTTGCTGAGAAAATTGTTACAAAAAATTCGTACCATTGACCATTATTATGAATTAAACTAATGAGAAAATTGTTACGAAAAATTCGTACCATTGACCATTATTATGAATTTAACTTAGTCAGTAAACATGAAGTGGATGAGCGACAGACCTAAAATCGAATCTCATGGTATGGGACAATGTGTTAATGCTGCATACTAAATATCATGAGGCTCTGGTAAGTAGTTGTTGAGAAAACTGTTACGAAAAATAGCCCAATCAATTCGCCTGCCTGCCCAGAATCAAGCCTCAATACAGGATGGTAAACAGTATTTTTTTTTCATATATGATTTTTTTTCCGAAAACCAGTATTATAGTTGTAACAGATATCCCATTAGTGTTTAAATATCAAAATATTTTTTGATAGTGTTTACTCAGGGGTATCATGTTGGTCCAAGCATCTGTGGTTTATCATAATTTAGAAAACCCTTTCTAAAAACAAGAACAACAACAACAAACAGCAGGGATCTCAGGAAGGAAAGAATTTCACGTGGCAGACTGTTTGACCAAAATTTTCATGAGTCATTTCAGTTTTTTCTTCTCTTTTAATCTCTACATGAACCATCTTCATGTTTCAATAATGAATTCAAAAATTACTGTTTGAGAAGATTTTCAAGTATAAATTGATAATATTGTGAGGTTAAGTTATTTTAAAATTACGTATTTTTCTTGCTAAGTTAACAAAATGATAAAGATAATTAAGTATTACTAGCACCATGGATAATTGCCATAATTATTTTTCCATTTTCACTAACATTTATTGAGGTCAATAACACATGTGTACATGTATAATTTTATAAATCATAACACGGGACGTCGGGAGGTGATATTTACATAAATACAGAATGTCATGCCTTACTACTTAACAAATAGTTAACAAAATACCTGTTTCAACGAAGCACACCTATAATTGTATTCATCTTCACTTCTTTGTTATGAAATACGAGTTTATGTTACAAAATTTTTCAATTTTCTTGATTGGCGGACGTTTCGTCATGTACTTCCGGTTTAGTATAATTTATAATCTCAACTCGAGGTCAGGTTGATACAGATGTTTTCTGAGGCAATTTTTTTATAGACTGACTGCTGGTATGCATTATTTAATGATTTGAATCGTATCAGAATGAAATATTATGACATAATTCGTTCATCAGTAGGTGCGGTGTAGCTATATGATTTTTCCCGCAAACCGGAAGGATAAAAAATGTAATATCTGTACGGTAAATTAAACTTTTATCTTAATCAACTAATTTTTGTGGGAAAAAAAACAACATTTTTTGTTCACTTTCGTTTCTTTGTGCAATTTCATACACAATAAAATGTCCAAGTCATTGTCAAGAACCGAAATATTTTACATTGTATTTCGGAAATGACACAGTCTTCCTTTCTGATGATATTACGAAATTAATGGAAGAATCCATTATTGAATGGGGAAATCAACTTCACTGTAGCTCTCAAATTTGTGCTATTCTGATCAACTCTGTTTTGAATGAACATTCACATTCAACAAACTTTTCATCCTTCTTATGCTTTAAAAGAAAAATCTCCATAACAATGTCTGTTGAGACAAAAAATACAAGATACACTGTCTCAATTTATCCCTACAAAGAAAGTCTATATAATCTTGCAATAAAAAAACCCTTCAACTCCCAAAATAGAGACCAATTTTCAACTTTAGACCATAATTTGAATATACTTTGTAGGAACTAACAAGCTAATGCCTTGTGAGAAATATCTAAGCTCTAGCCCTTTCCATTTTGAAGTATAAGAACTTTGAAGTTTTTTCTTTTAGTTGCCATAGCAACCAGAGTTTAGCATGGAATGGCATTCTTTGAACAATCTTGATAGAGCTTCATACAATGAGTATTCCTGCCAAGTTTCATTAATATTGGCCAAGTGGTATTGTAGAAGATGTCGTTTGAATAAAATGTGGACGGACGCCGGACACCGGACGCCATTTGGTTGGCCATCCTAAAAGCTCACCTGCACTTTGTGCAAGGTGAGCTAATAAAAAAAAATGAACTGCATCTTTACTGTGTAAGAATAAAATAAGCAGCAGCTTTTCTGATTAAATGTATAAATATAAAAAATTATCTTTACTGGTATGCTATATACCTGTAGGATGATTCTGGGCTCTGATGGATTAGGGGTGGATTTAAGGTAATTATTATTGCATGGCTGAAAATGCCATGTGGCAAATTGACTCTTGTGCAGATTTTATCACGTATCAAATTTGTGCATTTCATGATTTTCACGAGTCAAAACGGATCTCTGTGTCAATGTAGAGCCCTGATAATGCGACACTTTGAAGACAATTTCTTTTCAAAAGTTTAATTTTGAGTTTGTTTAAGTAACAGGTAGTACCTAGTGTATTAAGAACCCAAAATCAATGTGGTAAAATTCCATTCTTTATAATGGTTTTAAAGAATTAGTCAACCTGGCCCCAAGTCAATCCAGGCCCAAAAAAGGGTTAATCCAACCCAACAATCTGTTAATCCGACACCACATTATTTACTGTTGGTCAATGTGGCCCCAAAATTGGTGAATCCAGCCCCAATATCAGTTTTAAAAATTCAGTCCTAAAATGGATTTTCACAGTATATTGTATTAAATTTAATTATTATTTTTTCAGGTGATATTTTCCTTCATTTATTTTTTTCAACTATCATCTGTAAATTTATTTAGAAAAATAAATATCATCATATCATTCTTTGTGAAAATTTAATTTAATTCATGCAAGTCACTAACTTCATCATTGCATTTATTTGTTATTAAAATAATGCTGTATGGCGCCTCAACAGTGCGTACAGGAAAGCCTTATGTGATTCTTATGATATGGCTAGAACTTTTGGCATATAATACTGTACCAAAATGTTTTATAAAAATTATCCAACCAAGTTTAGTCCTTATTAGGCTTAGGCCCACGATAATACCATAAAACAGGAAACGGCTAGCCACTTTCTTTGAAAACACACATTCCCTTGATATCATGAATCATATTTTTATCTTGCAATGATAATTATTAATATTTTTCTTGAGTAGAAAAAGGTAATGAAGGTAAAGTAGTTATGCTAAACAAATGATAACAAATGGACGTTTATAAGAATGTGGTTTTTTGAACCAGTAAAATGTTGTTTTATTGCATGTTATATGTAAATGATCTAAAGAAATTATTACATGTGTTATTTGTTCCTGAATTATTTAGTATATTTACTAAACAAAAATTTACTCTTAGAAATGTCTGTAAATTGTCCTTTAATAAAAAAATTATTAATCAAATAATAATTAAAATAAGCATATGATACAAAAAGGGTATCCGGACAATTCCCCTCCCGGACGATTCCCCTCCCAGTAAATTTGAATGTTTTTTCACAACCCGGACATTTCCCCTCCCGTTATTTTTTTTACGGCGGACAATTCCCCTCCCGTTAATTTTACAGGGCGGACAATTCCCCTCACGTTATTTTAGCAGAGCGGACAATTCCCCTCCCGCTGTTGTCAGAGCGGACAATTTCCCTCCCGTGGCTGTTGAACATATATATGTTATAATATTGTTTATTTTAAAGGCAAGACATGTCGATTTTTTGTAGCTTATTGTGAAGTTGCAGTTCATGAAAAACGGGCACATGACAAATCAGCACATAAATAAAACATTATAGTGTTCCGTGGTATACATCTTTTCTACGTGTCATACTTCCTTTCCTTATTACAATGACATTTTACTGGATTGTTATCCATCGCTGATTTGTTTTTAGCAGAGAATGACCTGTGCATTTTCAAAGAGGGTACCGTTTGAGCAGATTTCGCAAAGAGGGTACCGATATGGATATGCACCGTGATTTCTGCAGCGGTAAAAGAATTGTAAATAATTGGTTTTGCAATCAAGGACACATTTAATTAAGGGCATCATTGATTAAAGATTTTTTATTGACAGTTTGCTTATCTTAAGCAGCGGCGGCAATGATTAAAGGCGGTATAATGTCACCTTTAGTGAAATAATGCTTCTTAAAAGTTCCAATCTTTAACAGTTTGTTGTTAAGAGTAAAAACTGTCATCTTTAATAAGAATGGTTATAGATTTTTTTTATACACAGTGGCGGTTATGATTAAGGGCCGTATAATGTCACATTCCGCTCTGTGAAAAAAACGGGAGGAGAATTGTCCGCTCTGCCAAAAAAACGGGAGGGGAATTGTCCGCTCTGCTAAAATAACGGGAGGGGAATTGTCCGCCCTGTAAAATTAACGGGAGGGGAAAAGTCCACCCTATTAAAATAACGAGAGGGGAAATGTCCGGGTTGTGAAAATAATATGGAAGGGGAATCGTCCGGGAGGGGGATTGTCCGGGAATCTATAAAAAGCATTATGTTGTTAGCTTATTTACTTTTTAGAAAAAAATTGGATGAGGGGTGAAGTGTCTTACTGATTTTGGGGGGTGAAGTGTCTTGAGGGGTGAAGTGTCTTCAAAATATGAGGGGTGAAGTGTCTGGGGGGTGAATAGTCCTATAAATATGACGTCGCTTTGAGATATTTTTGCTTCTGGGCAAAGCAACGTCATATCGAAATTGCTCAAAAACCCATAGCATGTTCCGCCAGAAAATCGGGCGGAACGAAAAACAATGAAGACAGCGTGTATTTACATAATTTTTGACCTATTTATGAACAAAACTAAAAAATAAATACCTTCGAAAAATCATGATTAAATCCTCTCATGTATTTCAATTCCTTTTACAGCCGATAAACAAATGGCGGCCGTAAAGTGCGCGCAATCTGATTGGCTAATTCAAATGCAAGCGTTTAACTGAGTCAGAACAATCTAACGGAATATTTTTTTAACGAAATAATTGCCCATGCACCGTCAGTGTGTTCGAATATATTTTTCCGTTCAAAAATTTGGTATCAATCTGTAAAGCACCTTGCTTAACCAGTATGCCTGATAGACAAAAATAGATTGATGTTTATATTTTATTTTAAATTGATAAGTACATCGTTTGAAAGTTTTTGTGTATGATTGAGCATGAAATTGAAAGAAAATATGATAAGCTTTTGAATAAAGCTTGAAAGGCAAGACAATAGACATTTTTTTATTTTTTTTTGATGCTATGCGTTTTTGAGCAATAACTATTAGACGTCAGGCTTGACCGACAAAAACTATAACAAGCCTGTAACGTCTAATATATTGGACTAGGGGGTGAAGTGTCTTGCTACCAAATCAAATAATTTGACTTGGGGGCGAGATAATTTGACTCATTATTTGAGACCGGATTGACTTGAGCAAGGGTTGACTTGTACCGGGTTTTAAATAAAAGTTAAAACAAAAAAAAACAAATTTTCTGTACAGTAGATCTTATGTATACGAAGAATCCTAGTAAAGCAAATAAAATCATTGAGAACGAAAATTCTATGTGCTAATTTTAGATGAATGTATGGGCATTTTCATATCATATGGTCTCGCAGATAGCAACATTCAATCAAACAAAACATATAATTTTACCATGGTCTCCTTTCTGATGAAATTTATCAAGAATTACCTTCCTGTTCACATGAATATAAAAACTGTTGCTACAACCAAATATTTACAATGGGAGATCACTCGATACCGTCAAAAGCTATACAGTAATATTCGACACGTATGTCTTTTTACGGTTCTTTACACATGTTGCTGAGCGTTGAACATTATGTATGTACCGGGTATAACGCTTTTACCAAATGTAGATAAGTTAGATAAAGTTCGTATTAAAAATAAATGTATACGTATATATCTATCTATTTATTTATTATCTAACAAGGTACTGTATACATAATATGTTAATATTATTTTATATTACCTTTAAAACACCTATTTTACTCTGACATAGCCACTTGGGGTGTGGAGCTCGGTAATGTAAAGATTCGCAACATTAACGATTCGTTCGAGCTCAAAACGCCTTTAATATTTATATTAAAAAAAACAACAACAAATAATCATAAGTACAGAGCATCTGCTAAGTATAGCTAAGACATGCAAGCATCATGCCTACCCGCCTCAATATTTATGCTAATTATCATGAAAACTGTTTTCATAAAATTAATAGCTTAGATGATCTGATCTATCTATATTTCATTTTTTTTCTTTTAATTTGTCATACGATTTATTTATTTTTACATAAATACAATGTATGGTCCGAAGTTGAACAAAATTCGTTCACAAATAACCAATTAATATCGAAAAATGTAAATGTCGGGTTATAAGTGCCTCTAAGTGAATAGTTGGGCTTCCCCCAAGAAGCGGCTAAGTAATTTGTATCATTTTATACCATAAACAACAAGTATATAACCGGGATACCCCTCACACCCATGAACCCGAAATGTATGATCTTTATATACCGATCACTACCGATCATAAGAACTCCAGGACATATTTTGAGTTATCACATGAACTTCGTGACATTTGAAAAATCGGGTATACACGAGCATATCCATATCGGTACCCTCTTTGCGAAATCTGCTCAAACGGTACCCTCTTTGTATATGCTCTGCTAAAAACAAACCAGCGATGGATAACAATCCAATAAAATTTCATTGTAATAAGGAAAGGAGGTATGACAAGTAGAAAAGATGTATACCACGGAACACTAGAATATTTTATTTATGTGCTGATTTGTCATGTGCCCGTTTTTCATGTACTACAACTTCACAATAAGCTACAAAAAATCAACAGGTCTTGCCTCGCCCATCACCTCGACATACTTTTCGGGCTGAAATGAACCTGTGGCTTGATTAAATGCATCATACATATTTAGTATGTTCATTTACATATCATCTTTGGACAAATGGCAGTGTATTGTCAAAAACAAATGTAAAATTCACAAAGCACCCTAGTTTCGGTTTTGCAGCGGCACGGGCTACCTCTCTTCATTTGAATTTTTATATCACAGGTACCCTCTCATTTTTTAACACATAGGTACCCTCAATGCACGTTATATGCTTTTATTTGCGTTAATCGTTAAGTATGTAATATTTGCATAAAAGTAAGAAATATTACATACTTAACGATTAACGCAAATAAAAGCATATGTCGTGCCTTGAGGGTACCTATGTTTAAAAAAATGAGAGGGTACCTGTGATATAAAAATTCAAATGATTAGAGGTAGCCCGTGCCGCTGCAAAACCGAAACTAGGGTGTTTTTATGAATTTTACATTTATTTTTGACAATATACTGCCATTTGTCCAAAGATGATATGTAAATGAACATACTAAATGTGTATGATGCATATATAATCAAGCCACTGGTTCATTTCAGCCCGAAAAATATGTCGAGGTGATGGGCGAGGCAAGACATGTCGATTTTTTGTAGCTTATTGTGAAGTTGCAGTACATGAAAAACGGGCACATGACAAATCAGCACATAAATAAAACATTCTAGTGTTCCGTGGTATACATCTTTTCTACGTGTCATACCTCCTTTCCTTATTACAATGAAATTTTACTGGATTGTTATCCATCGCTGGTTTGTTTTTAGCAGAGAATGACCTGTGCATGTACAAAGAGGGTACCGTTTGAGCAGATTTCGCAAAGAGGGTACCGATATGGATCGATATGCACCGTGTTTCTTATATTACTTTGAAATAATATTGTTGAATTGGTGGAATTTATAATTTAGATTGATGTAAGGGAGAGAACTCTTGCAAATATATTCAATTTCTTAATTAATTTTCAAAAGGGAAACGACACTTCTGGTCCCAAACTACTTTTTAACATTCAAATGCAATAACCAGGGATATAAAATGATTTAACTTTAAATATGATCATGTTTAATCATAATTTATCAAATAATTTGTTTAATTAAAAGCCCAAGTAGTTTAACATACTTCAAAGGTCAATTGTAGTTCATTGTTTAATGGTCGTTAAGAGACAAGTCAGTGGTTTCATCTGGGTTACATAACAGAAAGGTTTTGGTGGTTTTGCCTTTAAAATTGCAATGGTATTGCATAATCAATAACTAACTTTTCAAGCTTTGTACCATAAATTTGCAAATTGACGCATATTGAGCAAAAGTTTAGTTTTTATATAGATCTGGTCTAGGCAATTGTTGAATTGGTGGAATTTATAATTTAGATTGATGTAAGGGAGAGAACTCTTGCAAATATATTCAATTTCTTAATTAATTTTCAAAAGGGAAACGACACTTCTGGTCAAGATTGCAATGGTATTGCATAATCAATAACTGACTTTTCAAGCTTTGTACCATAAATTTGCAAATTGACGCATATTGAGCAAAAGTTTAGTTTATATAGATCTGGTCTATGCAATTCGTGAAATATCTATTTTGTTAATTGTTGCTGATCCTTTGGGTTATTTTTTCACTCCGCATATTTTTTACTTTTTGTCGTACAATACAAGTTCTTATTTGATGTTAAACGTTTAGTCATTGGTCACAAATTGTAACAGTCAACCAATCAAAACGTCGGATTAGTCCTGATAAAGCTTGAGACAGCTTGCCAAAATATTAATAACGATATTTTCATAAATACGACAGGTAAACAAATAGAAATGAAAAGCATATTTTACATGTTGTTCCACTCAACTTTGTTTTGCTGCATTATTCTTTTCACATATATTAGTAACAAAACTAGTGCCCAAAACTATTCGAACCTTGGTGTTTTGCAAATCCACGATAAGTGGTCACTTTAGTCAGTCGTTAGACTTTGTTAGCAGTTAAACTAATTATATATTGGAAAGAAATATTTTTGTTATGAATAATATGTTTTCTCTTTTTAATATCTATCTATCTCTGGATACTGTCAACCCCTCTTATTCACCATACTAAGATTCGCCACATAACGATTCGCCACAGTAGCCCATAAATATAACAATGTTTTTTTTAGTTTGACTGGTCCTAGTTCAATTAAATCAACAAACATTTTTTTCCTTTTTTAAAAAAAATAATTTGACAATGACAATAATTTAATAATGTTTCTTAATACAAGTAATATGATTATGAAGTTAAGACCCCCATCGCGGATTTTCAATTTATCAAGTTAACATTAGATTCTATTACAGGAAAGTAATTATATGTTGAAATAAATATTGAATTAATCATAAACATATTTGCCAATTAATATTTATGAATATATATATGTCAAATATATTTGAAAAAGAAAAATCCAAGCATTAAACATGCAAAGGTTGGACATTCTTCTTGTCCACCAGGGGTGCGGAACTACTACGCCAAACTCGGGACTTTTTGCCGGCAGACAAATACATTTTACATTTTAACTTAGCAGTTGACTGCAGACAAGTGAAATTCTGAGCCTGAAAAAAAAACTTAATTTCGAAATTCTAACTGTACTTGATCGCCAATGTTTAATCTGTGTTTGAAATGCATGAATTTTATTTGTACACCATCTCAAACAACACAAATAAATGGATACTATATGATACCTCTTGCCAGTGATTTTTTTCACTGTATTTTACAGCCGAATTAAGGCTGTTTCCCCCAGCCAAAAATAGGTATATTTTCCCCTAAAAATGCTAATATTTTCCCCTAAATTGCCTCTTGCTCTTCCTTACAAGAACCATCACTTAACAGCATCTGACATATCAGCTAGAAGACAGAAATCTGTCCCTATAGATAGCCTCTGCTATGTACCATGCATGTTAAATTGATTGAAATTTATATTTTACATAAAATGTGTGGGTAAATTCCATTTTCAATTGTTGGAATTTGATTTCAGGTTTCCCCTTTTCATGATTTATCGTGCTACATTTTTTCCTTCAGAAAGCCACAGGTTGTTTTGAAAATTGGAAAAAAAATCACTGCTTGCTTCTATTACAAAACTAGCTGGGCGATTGGTCGTATCGAGGCAACTGTATGTTTTGATACAAAATGGACAATTTTTTCGACATTTCGTTAGGTCTGAAAATAATCTGAAAAGCATAAATCTACAAACACATTTGTGTTTTAAGAAAGCTGGCAGTTATTAGCTCGACTATACGAGAGCTGTCCTACTCGCCTCGGCGTCCAGATTTCAGATTAAAGTTTTGGTGCAGTAAAATATTTTTCACTATAACTTAGTCATTTCTTAAAGTATCAACTTCAAACTTCAAATATATGTTCCTTATCATCAACCACATCATATGTGACACTTTTGTATCATTCCATTAAAAGAGGCATATGGTCCCAAAGTAATGCGTGTGCCCTAAACTATGTGCCGAATTAAACAAATTTGAAGTTTGAAAAAGGATCAGAGGCATCAAAAGACATATTAAAGCAGACCATATCCTAAGGTTTATTTTACAGTATTTCAGTTGGAGAACTGAAGGCACTAAATTGAAAAAGGTTAAATAGAAGACCACAATGTACACACAACAATAATGTTATGCTAAATATTCTTAAGGATCGAAACTGTTATATCTTTGATTATATCTAATCTACTGGAAAACTTTTTGACGGCCTCCACTGAATGTGGCAATAAATAGAAAAATAGAATCCCTAAAGAACGCTCAAAGCACAAATTTGAAAATATTGCAGGTTCAGATTGATAGAGCCTGTTTATGGACCGTACTGGAAAGTGTAAGTTACCGTCCACATCCCCCTAGAACGGGCTTAAGCAGAGTTTAACATTTAAAGACAAAAATTTAAATTTAGAAACATCTGCAGATGTCTTGATACCACCTGCATAACACAGGCAAGATATCAAAAATTTATATAAATTCGAAAAGCAAGCACCATATCCTATGGATGATTATACAGATACTAGAAAAGTGGTTGTTTATTCGTTATAGTCTTCTAATTCAGTGGTTTGTTTCGCTGTATTTTACAGCCAAATAAAGGCTGTTTCCCCTAGCCCAAAATAGGTATATTTTCCCCTAAAGATGCTAATATTTTTCCCTAAAATGCCTCGTGCTCTTCCTTACCAGAACCATGACTTAACAGCATCTGACTTATATCTGCTAGAAGACAGAATTTGAGAAAGCTATCTCTCTAGATAGCCTAGAGCTGCTATGTACCATGCATGTTATAAATTGAATTGATATTAATTTTTTTCATAAAACTGTTAAATGTGTGATGGAATTTGATTTCAGGTTTTCCCCCTTTTCTGATTTATTGCACTATATTTTCCCCTTCAGAAAGCCATAGGTTGTTTTGAAAATTGGGAAAAAAATCACTGTAATTGAGCTTGCATTTATATTAGATTATATTTTATTAGATTTATAGAATATAGTTTATGCAGCAATGAGCATAAATTTTGAAAGTTATAGATTAATGTTTGTTACAACTTTTGCCTCTATTATTAAAAGAAATGAAAATTGTTTAGATAATGACTTACATAGACTTGCATATTATATAATTTGTAAATAGCACTCAACCTGCCAGTAGGTTCTACCCTTGCAACCAGTGCAGAAACAAACATCACAATGCTTATATATTTGGAAATTTCCCCTAAAGATATTATCATGATGATTGGTGTCGGTGATTTTCCTGCTTATATTTGAGAAGTTATTACATTTATTGATCTTTTTCCTTCTTTCTTGATGTAAAATTCCAGACCCCAACCCGCCCCACGCCTCTGGAAAAAAAAGGGGGAAATTCTCAAAAATATGAATGAATCCATCCTCCTAGAATAGACACCGAAAGATCATGCAGTTTTCCCAAAAATCTGAATTTAAACCTGCTTTTCTACTTCCCAAATTAGCAATTTTAGCGTTAACTTTTCCCAAATTCAAGAGGTGAAGACCTCTTCCCAATTAAGTGAAAAAAAATCACTGGGTGTTGTCCAGATTAAAGATGGTCAAGTCTAAGATATTTAGCAGGGGAATAGTTAAGCAGAAACAAATTGTAAAACCTTTATCCAATATTTATAAATTTAAAGTAGATATCTGGAATTTTTTTACTCTGAAAAGCTTGTTCACTTTAATTTGAATTTCACCTCAGCCTTAACAGTTGGCAGTTTGACTTATTTTTCTGCTTTTTTTCTGATAATTAGGTTGATATTATATAATTATGTAAACAAAATCAAATAGATATAACAATCATGGATGGGAATAGATACAGGGAATCTCAACAGCATACAGACTGACTTGATGTTATTCTAGTTTTTTTATAAATTCAAATATATGTAGTTAAATTTGAGCAATTTTAACTAAAATTAAAACCAAGAAATAATGTTAAAATGCAATCGGTATAATTTTAAACTAAAAACCAAACAAATACTGGTGCTATGAACATGAAAGTCTACTATTGTTTGTCATGTTATTTATTAGCTTTAATTTAGCAAGACATATTTTGTTGATATCCAAAAGGAATGATAAACACAAACTTGATTAAAAACTCGTTGACTGTGAATATATTAGAAAGTAATTTACAAACAGTTGTGTGTGTTGTAAAACTGACATCCTATGTAATGATTTACTTGTCTATAGGAGATTTTAAAGTATGATAATTTGTTATCACTGTATAAGAAATTCAAAGATTTTAATGCTCCATGATTATAGACAAAGAAATGAACAATAGGTGCACAATTATGTCGTCAGTTATGGTTCATTGTTGTTTTTATGTAATGAAAGTTTTTTTTATCTTGCTTACAGCAGTAATGAACAATAAGTTTGTGCCTGAGGGCTTTAAATGATATATCTTCGTATGAATTATTTGTGGTTGCCCATTTTTTGTATGTTCTTTAGTGAAATATCATCTAATTGTGAATATGAGGGATATTACAAATACTTACAAGTAATCAGTTAAATTTTGTACTTGATGTCTTTTTTTCCTATATAACTATGTTTGAATTTTGAAGAGGTGGTTAATTGTCAAAAATGAAATTTAAAGGTGCTGGAATTTATAATATTGGTTAAATTAAATATTTTGAGTTAAATTATTTAAATTCATCTTTCTTATAATAAATTGAAGTTTTCGAAAAGGTTTTTTAAGGAGATGGCTGAATGGATTTAAGTTTACACTTTGGACTTTTGATTGCTTTTTATTTTTAAGAGTGCTAAGTCATAAGTGAATTGTCTTTAAAAGGAATTTTTGTGAATATTGCCTTAGATATTGAACTCCAGTAAATTGTTGTAAGTGAACATAAGGCCACAAACTTCAAATAACTTGTGTCTCAATGCTTCTATTTTTGAGGTTTAAATCTCAAAGACTTTGAACCTACATATAGCACACTAGTTGGTGATGGTTTAGGACCTTTGTCTATTCATTTATTCATAGAATTTTAAGATAGTTTTTGTTCAAAAGTCTAAGTAATGCTTGCCTTAATTAGAAATACAAGGTCACTAAATGGGGACCTGTACATATTGCAGGTTATTCAGGTTTGTTTTACACAGTAATGCCCCCTTTTTAGCTCACCTGTCACAAAGTGACAGGGTGAGCTTTTGTGATCGCTTTTCGTCCGGCGTCCGTCCATAAACTTTTACTTTAAATGACATCTCCTCATAAACCACTGAGCCAATTTCATCCAAACTTCACAGGAATGTTCCTTTGGTGGTCGCCTTTAAAAATTGTTCAAAGAATTTAATTCCATGCAGAACTCTGGTTGCCATGGCAACCGAAAGAAAAAACTTTAAATATCTTCTTTTAAAAAACCATAAGAGCTAGAGCTTAGATATTTGGCATGAAACATCTTCTAGTGAGTGTCTATCAAGTTTGTTCAAATAAAAGCCCTGGGGTCAAAATTGGCCCCGCCCCGGGGGGTCATTGATTTTCCCTATATGCATATAGTAAAAACTTAAAAAAATTTCTTTTAAAGAACCCAAAGAGCTAGAGCTAAGATATTTAGCATGAAACATGTTCTAATGGGTGTCTACCAAGTTTGTTCAAATAAAAGCACTGGGGTCAAAATTGGCCCCGCCCCGGGGGTCATTGATTTTCCCTATATGCATATAGTAAAAACTTAAAAAATCTTCTTTTAAAGAACTCAAAGAGCTATGGCTAAGATATTGAGCATCAAACATGTTCTAATAGGTGTCTACCAAGTTTGTTCAAATAAAAGCCCTGGGGTCAAAATTGGCCCTGCCCCGGGGGTCATTGATTTTCCCTATATGCATATAGTAAAAACTTAAAAAATCTTCTTTTAAAGAACCCAAAGAGCTAGAGCTAAGATATTTAGCATGAAACATGTTCTAATGGGTGTCTACCAAGTTTGTTCAAATAAAAGCCCTGGGGTCAAAATTGGCCCCGCCCGGGAGGTCATTGATTTTCCCTATATGCATATAGTAAAAACCTAAAAAAATTTCTTTTAAAGAACTCAAAGAGCTATGGCTAAGATATTGAGCATCAAACATGTTCTAATAGGTTTTTACCAAGTTTGTTCAAATAAAAGCCCTGGGTTCAAAATTGGCCCCGCCCCGGGAGGTCATTGATTTTCCCTATATGCATATAGTAAAAACTTAAAAAATCTTCTTTTAAAGAACTCAAAGAGCTATGGCTAAGATATTGAGCATTAAACATGTTCTAATAGGTGTCTACCAAGTTTGTTCAAATAAAAGCCCTGGGGTCAAAATTGGCCCCGCCCCAGGGGGTCATTGATTTTCCCTATATGCATATAGTAAAAACTTAAAAAATCTTCTTTTAAAGAACCAAAAGAGTTAGAGCTAAGATATTTAGCATGAAACATGTTCTAATAAGTGTTTACCAAGTTTGTTCAAATAAAAGCCCTGGGGTCAAAATTGGCCCCGCCCCGGGGGGTCTATGCATATAGTAAAAACTTAAAAATCTTCTTTTAAAGAACTCATAGAGCTATGGCTAAGATATTTAGCATGAAACATGTTCTAATAGGTGTCTACCAAGTTTGTTCAAATAAAAGCCCTGGGGTCAAAATTGGCACCGCCCCGGGGGTCATTGATTTTCCTTATATGTGTATAGCAAAAACTTAAAAAATCTTCTTTGAAAAAACCCAAATAGCTAGAGTTAAGATATTAAGCATGAAACATCTTTTAGTGAGTGTCTACAAAGTTTGTTCAAATAAAAGACCTGGGGTCAAAATTGGCCCCGCCCCGGGGGTCATTGATTTTCTTTATATGTGTATAGCAAAAACTTAAAATCTTCTTTGAAAAAACCCAAATAGCTAGAGTTTAGATATTAAGCATGAAACATCTTCTAGTAAGTGTCTACAAAGTTTGTTCAAATAAAAGCCCTGGGGTCAAAACTGGCCCAGCCCCAGGGGTGTCATTGTTTTTAACTATATGTGTATAGTAAAAACTTTAAAAAAATCTTCTTTTAAAAAGCCCAATGAGCTAGAGCTTAGATGTTTAGCATGAAACATTTTCTTATGGGTGTCTACCAAGTTTGTTCAAATAAAAGCCCCTGGGTTAAATTGGCCCTGCAACGTTGGGGGGGTGGGGGTTGGGGGGCCTATATACAGGTGAGCGACCTCAGGGCCATCATGGCCCTCTTGTTTATTTTAAATTATATCCTATCATAACTTGAATCAAAACTTTGATCAACTTTTTTGGGGTGGTAAATCAGATAATGCAAATTGTGATAAATTTAGTCAAGTTTTTACAGAATTTTGGCCTTTTTTAATTAGAAATATTAAGTTCAGGTTTTTGTGTAATTTATTCCCAGTAACTGTCTGACAGACATATTTTGTTATATATTCTTATGGAATAATGCCTGTCAATATTTTATTTTTGTCGATCTATCTTTTTCAGTAATCACCGGACTGGGGGCAGTATTTCTAAGGGGGGTTTGACTGGTACCTATTGTGACAAAATGTTGGAACCAGCCCAGATAAAACTTGAACCTGTTGACATAAAGCAGGAACCATTCCCAGACAGGTATGTATTGCCTTGAAGCTTAAATAATTTGTATGTGTGTGTTGACAAAAAGCCACTATATATTGTAATGTGAACATGGATTGAGTCGATGACAAAAGTTTAAATTACAGTAGAACTTCTATGAGTTGAACTTGATGTATTGAAGTAAAATGAAAGTCCCGATTTTTCCCTCTATATATTCCCTATGAAAACCTATGATATGAGTCGAAATTTTATGTGTAGAATTTTTCAATGTGTTGAAGTTTTTTCGTGGACAGTTTCCACAAATAAGTCAATTATTTTGACACCTTCCATCTTGATAGATTTTTCACACCCATTTTTGGTGCAAATATTATTTCCAATCAACTTGTTTGACAGCTGTTAATAACACAGTGATCTATCAGCCTTTGTGTGCATTTAAATGTGTGATAAAATGATTTAATTGTTAATTGAGTGTATATCAAAATCCCCTTGATCATAATCCCCTTGGTTGAAAAATGACATAGTGATCGAAATCCCCTCAACAGAAATGACCGGGTGTTCATAATCCCCTTGATGGATAGTCAAAATCCCCTTGGCAAAAATGATGGGGTGGTCAAAATCCCCTCAACTTGTGAAAAACAACCCCCTTTACTCAAAATTCTTTTTCCTTTGATCTTTTGTCACTCCAGCTAAACTATTGTGTTACATAAAGAAATGTTGCAAACAGCAGTTACATTGAGTAGAGGAAAGAGTATGGAGTATACTTTAGCAATATAATACAGGTTATTTTTAAATACTCCAATGTTGTCATTTTCTCAGCAATAATAACATCAATAAAGGGTGTCATTATTAACTGGCTGTGACAAACATACACCTTTTAATTGTTTGTATGCTTTTCTCTTTTTTTTCAGCAATTCTTGAAGCAGTTGGTTCTTAAATTCATTGAACTAAAAAGAAAAATAAGAAAAGAAATTTCCCAACCATTTCACATTATTTGAGGGGATTTTGACTACCCACTGAGGGGATTATGACCACCCCTTTATTTTTGCCAAGGGGATTATGATAACCCTGTCATTTCTGTTGAGGGGATTTCGATCACTATGTCGTTTATCAACCAAGGGGATTATGATCAAGGGGATTTTGAGCGTCTCCCTGTTAATTAAGTGGTATTTGAAAGTAAACATTAATCAAAGCACAGAAGGCGCTGAATTTGTTTGGGTCTCAGAATGTCAGAAAGGTGAAGTTTGTGAGATTATAAAACAATTTGTTTTTGTATAGTGCCACCAATGCTTTCCAGCGTTTTAATTGTAGTAGATTGGCTATAAGACTAATTGCAACACTGATATTCGATCCAATGTTTATTTGACTTAAACAATTTGAAGAAAAAAATGAGTTGCTTTAACTGGGATTTGAACTCGAGACCTCTCGCTTCATAAGCGAGCGCGCATACCCCTCGGCCACGGTGAATTTACATATTAATTGCCTAAAGAAAACCATATTATTCTAGTTAGGGTTTGTAACGACGCTAACTGTTGTTTAACACTTGTGTAAATAATCATGGCGCTTACTATAAGCATGTATATCTATAAAGAATAAAACAATATTAGAAATCTTCGACTATTCGGGAATTATTTTGCTTGAAAATTAATCCGCCTGTCATGTGACCATATTTACGCAATGATCTCCCATAAATTTTTCGGCCTATGTGTTACATATAAAGGGAAGTAACCGCTTCAAAAAAGCGGACTACTTTCGGCACTTGCAATTAACAGCATTAGAGTCTGAAATTTCACTACCATTATTTGTTTGGTCTGACGACCCAAACAAATAAAAACTACTTTCATTTGAGAACTTACATGACCTGGTGTCGCTTAATTATCACACGGAATATATTTACTATAAGCTTGTTTAGTGATTGCCCTTTCCTTTTGTTACGCCTTTTGCAGGGCTTTTTTTCCTTCTTTAACAGGGGCCGATATCAGGCCCTGATATCAGGCCCCTTCACAATTCAAAATTGCACTTTTTTTTCACAAAGTGGCGGGAAAAAAATCACAATTTCAAAAGAAATTTCACAAAATATTGGGACTTAGTCTTTGAAATACATTGATTACCTTCAGGTAAAACATGATTTACGCCAATCTCAAGAACACACTTATAGTTTTAATCAAGTTAAATGGTTTTAGCACAATGTTAAGTGCCAGGGTTAAAGTACTAACTTGAAGCAGATTTTCTGGTTTCATAATGTCGCTAAATGCCAAATACTATGTAAATTTTTTTCACAATTTTATGACAAATCACGCTTTTTGTGCCCCCACATTAGTGGCGGGCATTTAGATTTACCCTTGTCTGTCCGTCCGTCCGTCCTTTCTCTTTTGTGTCGCACGTAACTCAAAAAGTATTTGACCTAGAGTCATGAAACTTTACAGGAATGTTGATCAGCATGTGAAGTTGTGCACTCGGGTGTTTTCATCTGGATATTTTTAGTATTTTTAGAGTTATTGCCCTTGACTTAGTAAAATTTTGCAATTTTCAACTTGTGTCGCATGTAACTCAAAAAGTATTTGACTTAGAGTCATGAAACTTTACAGGAATGTTGATCAGCATGTGTAGTTGTGCACCTGGGTATTTTCATCTGGATATTTTTAGTATTTTTAGAGTTATTGCCCTTGACTTAGTAAAATTTTGCAATTTTCAACTTGTGTCGCATGTAACTCAAAAAGTATTTGACCTAGAGTCATGAAACTTTACAGGAATGTTGATCAGCATGTGTAGTTGTGCACCTGGGTATTTTCATCTGGATATTTTTAGTATTTTTAGAGTTATTGCCCTTGACTTAGTAAAATTTTGCAATTTTCAACTTGTGTCGCATGTAACTCAAAAAGAATTTGACCTAGAGTCATGATACTTTACAGGAATGTTGATCAGCATGTGTAGTTGTGCACCTGGGTATTTTCGTCTGGATATTTTAAGTATTTTTAGAGTTATTGCCCTTGACTTAGTAAAATTTTGCAATTTTCAACTTGTGTGTCATGTAACTGAAAAAGTATTTGACCTAGAGTCATGAAACTTTACAGGAATGTTGATCAGCATGTGTAGTTGTGCACCTGGGTATTTTCATCTGGATATTTTTAGTATTTTTAGAGTTATTGCCCTTGACTTAGTAAAATTTTGCAATTTTCAACTTGTGTCTCATGTAACTGAAAAAGTATTTGACCTAGAGTCATGAAACTTTACAGGAATATTGATCAGCATGTGTAGTTGTGCACCTGGGTATTTTCGTCTGGATTTATTTAGTATTTTTAGAGTTATTGCCCTTGACTTAGAAAATGTTTGCAATTTTCAACTTGTGTCGCATGTAACTCAAAAAGGATTTGACAAAGAGTCATTAAACCTTATGGGAAAGTTGCTCAGCATATTTAGTTTTGCTCCTGGGGTTTCGCTTGTGGATTTATCCAGTATTTGTTGAGTTATTATACCCCCAAAAACGAAGTTTGGGGGGGTATATAGGAGTCACCCGGTGGTCGGTCGGTCGGTCCAGACGTCCGTTGCATTTTCCTTGTCCGGAGCATAACTTGAAAACTAATGGTTGGAATTCAATATAACTACATACAATGGTCAAGCACATTGAGAGGAAGTGCAGTGCACAAGAACCATAACTCTATCTTGACTAATTACAGAGTTATTGCCCTTTGTTGCTTTTCCATTGCTTTTTTTTTTTGTCCGTTGCATTTTCCTTGTCCGGAGCATAACTTGAAGACTAATGGTTGGAATTCAATATAACTACATACAATGGTCAAGCACATTGAGAGGAAGTGCAGTGCGTAAGAAACATAACTCTATCTTGACTAATTACAGAGTTATTGCCCTTTGTTACTTTTCCTTGTCCGTGGCATAACTTGAAAACTACTGGTTGGAATTCAAAACAACTTCATACAATTGTCAAACACAATTCGGGGAAGTGCAGTGCACAAGAACCATAACTCTATCTAAAGTAATTACAGAGTTATTGCCCTTTGTTGCTTTTCCATTGCCTTCTTTTTTTTGTCCGGACCATAACTTGAAGACTTATGGTTGGAATTCAATAAAACTACATACAATGGTCAAGCACATTGAGAGGAAGTGCAGTGCATAAGAACCATAACTCTATCTAAAGTAATTACAGAGTTATTGCCCTTTATTACTTTTCCATTGCTTTCTTTTGTCTGGACCATAACTTGAAGACTAATTGTTGCAATTCATTATAACTTCATACAATGGTCCAGCACATTGAGAGGAAGTGCAGTGCACAAGAACCATAACTCCATTTTGACTTATTACAGAGTTTCTGCCCTTTGTTTCTTTTCCTTGTCCAGAGCATGACTTTAAAACTACTGGTTGGAATTCAAAACAACTTCATACAATGGCCAAGCACAATAAGGGGAAGTGCAGTGCACAAGAACCATAACTCCATCTTGACTAATTACAGAGTTATTGCCCTTTGTTACTTTTCCATTTGCTTTCTTTTGTCCGGACCATAACTTGAAGACTTATTGTTGGAATTCATTATAACTTCATACAATGGTCAAGCACATTGAGAGGAAGTGCAGTGCATAAGAACCATAACTCCATCTTGACTAATTACAGAGTTACTGCCCTTTGTTACTTTTCCTTGTCCAGAGCATGACTTGAAAACTACTGTTTGGAATTCAAAACAACTTCATACAATGGTCAAGCACAATAAGGGGAAGTGCAGTGCACAAGAACCATAACTCCATCTTGACTAATTACAGAGTAATTGCCCTTTGTTACTTTTCCTTGTCCAGAGCATAACTTGAAAACTACTGTTTGGAATTCAGTACAACTTCATACAGTTGTCAAGGACATTAAAAGGAAGTGCAGTGCACAAGAGCCATAACTCCATTTTGACAAAATACAGAGTTACTGCCCTTTGATACTTTTCCTTGTCCGGAGCATAACTTAAAACGTACTGGTTTGAATTCAAAACAACTTCATACAATGGTCAAGCACAATAAGAGGAAGTGCAGTGCACAAGAACTATAACTCTATCTTCAGTATTTATAGGGTTATTGCCCTTTGTTCTTTTTCTTTGTCTTTCTGGACTTATTACAGAGTAATTCAATTAAACTTCATCAATGGCCAACCACATTGAAAGGAAATGCAACATACATGAACCACAATAATCTTTAATTGCCCACAACCATAACTCTATGTTTCAATTCTATTACAAGGTATTCTGTTACTAGTAACATCCTCATTTCCGAAGCAGACTTGTGGGGGTATTAATCACATTTAGTGATAGTTCTAGTTTACCTTGACTTAGTAAAAACTGTTTCATTATGTTGTTATTTGTTCCTTGAGTGCTTGAGTTAGAATCGACCAACTTTACAGGAATAATGATCAACATCACTAAATTACAGGAATAATGATTCACATCACTGTGAAGCTATGACTCATTTTACCTGGGACTTTGCATGTGGATTTTTTTCAGTTTTGTTAGTTATTGCCCTTGACTTACAGTAGTATAAATTTTCAACTTGGGGTTTGTTTGAGGATTGATTCAGTATTTGTAAAGTTCTTGCCCTTTACTTAGTAAAAAGATTTTTAGTTTTCCAAAAATATTTGACCTAGAGTCATAAGATTGACAGAACAGTGGCACGGTGGGGGCACCCGTGTCCTATGGACACATTTCTAGTTTTTTCACAAAATGAAAGGTCCAGGCCCCTTCACAATTTTGACAAAAAATGCCCTGTTTTGTAACTTGCTTGTAAATGCCAATGGCTCGAAATTTTGTCATTAAATTGAGTGGAAGTCCTGATGTGTCAAACTTTTTACGCAAGTCCCTTCAACTTCGACTTACCAAAGTTCTACTGTATTTTTTTTCTGTTCTTTTTAGTAAGTTACAACAAGCAAAAGATGGTACCTTTAGATTGATATTTAAGAATAGCATTAATTATGAGAGTGGTTAAAAGGTTAAAGGGATTTTCTTTATAAAATTGTGTTTCAGTAAACATTTACAGTCATGGAAAGTGTATTACATAATGACCCATCTTTGTACATAATTCATGTTCTCAAAGTAATGATAGGCTTTTAAATTGTTTGTTGAGATTGCATATTAATATTAAGAATGTCTTATAAATTCTTTGTCAAAGTATATGAAGTGAAATTGGTAATGTAGGTTTTATTATGCCTTCATGTAGTTTTGGGGAATTTTCCAAACTTCCTCAAGTCCTTTAGGTAATTTCTTTTTCTTATAGGTTCTTTTCTTGAAAGCATTTAACTCCCTTCTTTAATGGGAGATACTGGCAAATTTTTCATTTCTTCATTTTGAATTTTTTATTCATTATTCTGTAAATGTCCTCAAAATAAATACACTAGGCAGTCACAGCAACAAAACTTTTCTCCTTATTATGAATAAAATGGTGGTTTCTTAACTTGACCCACGTGGGTCAGGTTAGAGTGTTATGATTTCACAATAGTTGTCACAGTGAACTTTGGAAACATTAAGGAACATCTGAAATGAATGACTTAGACTTGTTTTAATAATAAAATATCCGCAATATATGTTATTGTCCATTCCAGGGGTTGTTTAAATTACCTGACTTGTTTTTAACCTTCTCTGTAATTTTGTCGATGCCTAAATTTCATTCAAAATATGTAGATGTATTTATTCTTCAAACCCAAAATATATAGAATGTGTACCGAAAATCATGCTGGGACTTGAGTACATCAGATCATTGTAATATTTTTTACATTAATTTCCACCTCCGTGGTCGAGGGGTTAGAGTCGATGACTTCTAATCCAGTTACCTCTCTGGCGTGGGTTCGATCCCCGGGAGATGATTTGGTAGTTTAGCGCAGAGGAAGGTAGTCTAGTACTGATGTAGCTCTCCAGGAACGATGGTTAGGAAACTACCCGCCTATATGACTGAAATACTGTTTGGGAAAAGGCGTAAAATAAAAAACAAACAAACAATTTACATTAATTTGCCTTTAAGAAATGATTCGTTTTTTTTTTTTTAATTATTAAACCTGTAATTCACCACATAAACTAGACCTTATTCTGTATGTTTGCAGCACTACAGGGAATTCACCAAAGAAGAAAGCTGGTCGACCTAAGAAGTTGAAACAAGAGAAGATAACAGATCATGTGACAGTGAAGAAGAAGAGAAAGGTTGACAGGTTCAAGGGCATGCCCGAGGAGGAAGTGATAACAAGATTACTGCCAGATCATCTAGCTCCTAACCTTGATATTGTCATTGTAAGTGAAACCTTCTAACCTGATAAAGTTTTTGTATACAAAATCTTGTAATCTGATAATGTCATTGTGAGTAGAGAAAAATGTTTGATTCTTACATTGATATTGTTGTTATAAGTTAAGTCTTATTAACATTGATATCATCATTGCAAGTAGACAAAAAAAATCATCTTTACCTTGATATTGGCATAATAGTTTTCAAACTTACAAACTTATGTCCATATCTTGGTAAGGCAATGTGACAGAAAAAAATTCTTTAGTCTGAAAGATACATTTAAAATCCTTGTTTGTCTAGCTTGATGTCAAACCAGTGAGTGAAACAATTTATCTATAATTTTTAAATTGTATGTGACTGAAAAGGTGATCACACTGCATGTCCATCCAATTGACAAAACAGTGAAAAGTGGTGGCATCTGTGTCCTGTGGACATATTTCTTGTTATACCTTTTTCATCACTTGATCATTAATACAATCATAACTGTGTGCATAAAGAATTATTTTAATTATAGGTTGGTATAAACCCAGGACTATATGCAGCCTTTGTTGGACATCATTATGCGGGACCAGGAAATCATTTCTGTAAGTCAATGAAAGAAGGATAAAGTGTATTGATATAACTTGTGTTTAATTTAGAAGTGGTTAATGGGATAAATTTCATATCACTTCAGCAGTACAAACATATTCTATAAGCTCTAGTGCAATGATCAGTGGTGAGGTGGTTGTTTACAGTTTTGACAGCCACTGTCTTGTAACAGTAGGTTTGAACTGATGGGTGTTTTTGTATTTTTTATAGAAAGCTCAATACAATAGTGCTTGAAAAAACATTATGTGGTTCTGACATATGAAATCAGACTCACCTCATCAACAACTGCTTATTCAATAGAACATAATGTTTATAATTCCACCAGTAAAGTTAGGAAGTGTCCATTCTTTCGATGGGCCTGGTAAAAAACATGTGTTCCAAATGGCATTAATTCCTTTTCCTTCCAACATTTTGTAAATATCATTTTAAAGTCACAATTTTTATTGGTCACTTAATATCTTAGTAAACATAATTTAATGAGTAGAATATTTCCTCATTGGGCACATCCAGACTTGTTTCTAAAATGGCCAAGAAAGTAATATATATATATATCAGATCTTTATCACAATTTTTCCTTTCTTTCAGGGAAGTGTATGTATTTATCTGGTCTCATACCTGAGCCAATGAATGCTATGCAAGATTTCAAGTTACTAGATTATGGTATTGGTTTTACAAACATTGTTGCCAGGACAACTAGAGGTAGTGCTGACCTAACAAGGTAGGATATATCATATACAAACTTTCAATAGCCTTTATATCTGATAAGCCAATAAACTGATGTGTATATGTTCAAATTAAAAACATGCCTTGATCCTGGTGACCCTGTTTCTTCTTATTGAGTCTTGCAGTAGAGCTCATCAAGGTATATAATAATAATTATACCTAGTATATGCACCTTTGAAGTTTGGAGGCTGTACATAGGACTTCTTTATTATGGTCAATGTTTTGTGACATACAGACCAAAAATTAAATACCCTCTTGATAAGTTGATATGGATGCACATGATAGATATGATGAAAAAAGTGGCCTTGTATTAAAGTTACTTTTTCCAAACCAAGGCTTAAAGGGTTCAAGCCCTACTTGTGTCACAGCCATTTATCATCCTGTGACTGTTCCAAGAAACAGACTCAAAAGTTATGATTCAGCGATCGAAAAATACACTTGTCCGCTCATATTTACAAGTAGGGATTGAGGCGGGGCAAGTAGTATGCTTAGCCGACAGGACATGCAGAAATTTGCTCACACAATAGACCTTAGAATTCATATTGCCAGATAAAGATTTTGTGAGGAGTATGATTTCTGTTATTACAGGAAAGAAATTAAAGAAGGAGCACAGATATTGACAGAGAAACTAGTCAAGTATAAGCCAAAAATAGCAGTCTTCAATGGGAAAGGTAACCTTTATTCTACAGAAACTTGATAGGGATATATGGTAGTACTTATTTACTTCTTTCATGAGAATGATTTTTTAGATTATATGTAGAATTTATTTTAGTTTGGTTGTGTAGGAAGCTTAAAACATATAGACACACTTTCAAATCCATTCCTGGAACCAACTTTATTTGAACTTGCACTTGGAAGTAACACTTAAACTTTAAATGCGATAAAAATGTTGAAGGCAAAGGCTAAATTTAATCAAAAGGAATTATGTAGAAAATTTTACATTTCTTTCATGAATTGTTTTTAAGTGATCAGTTCTAAAAGCTATATTTTTGCCCGTTTTTTTAACCATATGTAGTTATTTTAACAGACAAGCCTTAACATATGATGGGGTGCTCTTGTTAAATATACTGACTTGTTCTTGTATTATTTCAGGTATTTATGAGGTGTTTGTGGGTCATAAGAACTTCCATTTTGGGAAACAGCCAGATCTCTTGACAGGAACTGAAACAGTAAGTTCTTCAAATATTGATCTTTTAGTCATTGGTTCTATCAGAAGGAAGTGTGTTGTAAGGGTAGAATACCAAATTCTTAATTTGAAGGTCTTCAGTTTTATTTCTACTTATGATGAGACAGTATTTGGTTTCCACTATCTACACTGGTGTATTTAACACACTCAGTAAGAAGTCATCTGGTTTGACTTAAAGTGCATGACTAGGTTTCTAAAAATGGGAAATCTTACCATTGCACTGGCTTATGATCATGTTTATTTTAGTCACCAGTTAGCCTTAATGGGTTACTTTACATTTTGCAGATGAATTTTCATTGAAGTAAGGTCTCTTGAAATGACAGCCCCCAATATTTTTTAAGAAGAAAAAGAACTATTGGTATTTCTAGAAGAATTGGGTCCATTTTGCTCTAATTTTCTTTTATTTGTATACATTTAAATTATTCTTGTATGTGAAGGTACAAAGTAAAGATTAATAGTTGTGATATACTAACTGTGAGATATGCTCTCATATAATTTAAAAACAAAGATCAAAATATAAATATCATACTTATCATTCTACATGCAAAATTTTAAAATTATGCATTTTCAAAAGGTTTTCACTTTCTTCTTTATGGTAGAAACAAAGAATAACAGCCATTTTGTAGCTACATCTAATTATTGCTGTATTTGTTATGTGATTTACAATATAACTTTGTATAAAAAATCATAATGGTAAATTTGGTCTAACATATTTTTTTAATTTTCCTGTGTGTTGAAATTACTACCGAACTAGTGAGATAAGATTTATTTATCTTTACTTGATTACTCGGGTCAGTATAATAATGTAGTAATCTTAGCTTTACATTATTACTCAGGAAAGTTTCAGGTAAGTTTTACTTCAAGTTAGTTTAGTATTTGATATGGCATTAAGTGTTAAACATGTACAATGTTATTTTATTATAGTTTATTTTCATAATTGAAGGCTTTTGAAGATATCTGGAAAAAAAATGATTGTCTGTTATATTTCTAGGCTGTCTATGTGATGCCATCATCCAGTGCAAGATGCAGTCAGCTGCCTAGAGCTGTTGACAAAGTACCTTTCTATGAGGCTCTAAAAAAATTTAGGGATCATTTGAATGGCAAGCTGCCAGATCTCAATGAATCTGAAATAACATTTCAAGATGTTGTCCTAAAAACTGCGGTTAAGAAAGAAGTTAAAGAGGAGGGAGAAAATCTATATCCAGGAGAGATGGGAACCATGCCTGCTGGGAACCAGATCCCAGGTGATATGACAACCTTGCCTCCTGGTAAACAGATGCCAGATAATATGGGAAATACAGCATTTGCAGTGGACCAGCACTTAGCTCAGTTTATGGCTGGTCCTTATCAAGTTATACCACACAGTGTTCCAGGCACAAGTTCATCTCAGGAAATATCAAATCAGTCTAGTCCAATGTGCATGCCAAATGCTGGTTCCAGTTCTGGAGTCTCTTCTCCAGTACAGCCTGTACAAGTGAAAAAGGAACCAGTGGATTTTGACTGTCCTGCAACAACTTGTCAGACAACAAGCAGTCAGCCAGAAACTATTTCTATTGGTCAGTTGGAAGTTTATAATCAGTCACAAGTGACATCACAAAATGATAGCCATTTAAATAATTTCTTAAATGGTTTATATGGTATGGTTAACCAAGTTGCTGTAAACAACCCAGCAGATTCAAGATATGGTGTTGTGAGTCATGCTAATATATCTACAAATGGACCAGTACAGTTTAACGATGCATTACGTGACATTGTTCGTGAAGGAAGCTCAGAAGATCTTGAAGGTTGTGCAAGTTTAGAAGTGTTAGAGAAACCTCCAACTAGTCAACAATCTCAGGGAAAAGGAGCAAAAGCCAGTAAGTCAAGAAAGAGAAAATCAAAATCTGCTGAAGAATCTCCTGCCATGTCTCAAACTGCCACTTTCATACCACCCCCAGAGCAGCATTATAATCCCCAATCTTCATCACCATCAGGAAATCAACAGAATTCATTCCAGTCATATCAGCCAGTGCCCCCATTCACTAATCACTTGCCCCATCAAAACATGCCTGTATCAGGTTACAGTAATGCGTACATGTCTCAAATGCAAGGACAGTTTAACCCACACATGGGTTTTAATTATATGCAGCCACCTCAGCATAGTTTTACACAGCTCATGAACAGTGGGGATCAATTCATGGGGATGCCTCCAAATGGAAACACACAGAACTTTCCACAGCACGCAGCAAACAATGGATTTCCAGGCCAGTACCCCATGGAAGGACAACAACCAAATGGGTTTAACCCAAACATGCCTATAAAACAAGAAAAGCCTGATAATTGAGATTTGATATTCTACTTTTGTTTGTGTTAGTCAGTTAAAGATTTATATAGGATTTGCTATATTTATATGTTGCATTGAACTCAAGGTATTAATATTTCCTAATACCTGTGTTGATATACTTTGTGTGCTGATATGGGCATTTTCCACAAAGTTCTGTAATGTAAGATGTGGTCTGATTTATGATGTTTCAATTTCTTGAACATGTATTTCATACATACAGATTTTCAACAAGAACTATTAATTGGCTTACATTTTCATTTGTCCAATTCATTTTATCATTCATGTAAATTGAAGCATCTTTCAAGTTAGGAAAGAAATTTTGTGTTCATCTTCAGAAAATAGAAGTAATTAAGACAAATCAACAAAATAAAAAAAATTTAGGTCGCTTTTTTGGGGGGGGGGGGTGAAATTTTTATGCCACCGCAGCACCGTGGCATATAGCGATTCACCTCTGTGTTTGTGTGTGTGTGTTCTATAGATTATCTAGTGAACTTAAAAAATCTTCTTGTGAAAAACCACTAGTCCAATTTCAACCAAACTTGGCAGGATTGATTCTTGGGTGAAGGGCTTCCAAAGTTGTTCAAAGAATTTCATTCCATACAGAAATCTGGTTGCCAAAAGGAATTATAAGAATAAATTTAAAAAATCTTCTTGTAAAGACCCAAAAGGCCTAGAGCTTAGATATTTTGCATAAGGCATTGTCTGGTAGACCTCTACCAAGATTGTTCAAATTATAGCTCTAGGGTCAAAATCGGCCCCGCCCCGGGGGTCATTGATTTTCACTATATGTACATATAGCAAAACCTTAAAATACCTTCATGTAAAGACCCAAAAGGCCTAGAGCTTAGATATTTTGCATAAGGCATTGTCTGGTAGACCCTTATTAAGATTGTTAAAATGATAGCCCTGGGGTCAAAATCTGCCCAGCCCCGGGGGTCATTGATTTTCACTATATGTACATATAGTAAAAACTTAAAACCTTCTTGTAAAGACCCAAAAGGCCTAGAGCTAAGATATTTTGCATAAGGCATTGTCTGGTAGACATCTACCCAGATTATTCAAATTATAGCCCTGGGGTCAAAATCGGCCCCGCCCCTGGGGTCATTGGTTTTCCTTACATGTATATAGTAAATACTTATACATGTAGTAAAAACTTTCAAAAAATTTCTTCTAGCAGTTGACAAATGCTAGAGGTTAGATATTTTGCATGAAACATTATGTAGTGAACCTCTAGCAAGATTGTACAAATTATAGCCCTGGGGTCAAAATTGCCTTTGCCCCTGGGGTCATTGATTTTCAATATATACATATAGTAAAAATATCAAAAAATCTTATTGTCTGAAGGTACAAGGCTTAGTGTTGTATTAATGCGGTGGCATAGCATTTTTCTCAAATGCAATCTTGTTTTAATTTAAATCTGAAATATGTCCTTTTAAGGCAGCTATTAAAAAACGAAACCTTTTAATTCATGATATGATTTGCTATTTGCACTCATTTAGAAAGATTCATTTACAGAAGTTAGCATTTATTGACAGAAAAAATTCACATTGAGAATCCTAGAAAGTATAAAGATTTTTTTACTAGTTTATGATGGTCCAGAAATTGTAAATATGGCTCCTAATCTAACTTGATCAATGTATTTAATTACTTCAGATTCTCACATCAGATTTATGCATGGATGTTGCTTATTCTCATTTTTTGTTTAAAATATTTTCATTTTGTTTGAATCAGCAATAAGTTTTTCATTATAAACATGACTTGAAAATTGTCTCCAGCATTGAAACATGTAGTCGCAGGCGACATTCCAATTATACTGTTGTATTCTTGTTTTGATATTTTTTATACCCCGGCACAACGAAGTTGTAATGGGGGTATACTGGAATCAGCTTGTCCGTCTGGCCGTCCCGCAGTCTGTCTGTTTTTCCTTGTCCGCCCAATAACTTAAGATTCCTTTGACCCACAGTCTTCATATTTGGTATTTAGATTGGTCATGAATAGTAGATGATCCCTATTGATTTTGAGGTCAAAGGTCAAGGTCACAGGGGCCTTGACTACAAAAAGCTTGTCTGCCCAATAACTTAAGATTCCTTTGACCCACAGTCTTTATATTTGGTATTTAGATTAATCATGGTTAATAGACGATCCCTACTGATTTAGAAGTCACTGGGTCAAAGGTCAAGGTCACAGGGGCTTTGACTTCAAAAAAATTGTCCCCCAATAACTTAAGATTCCTTTGACCCTCAGTCTTCATATTTGGTATTTAGATTTGTTATGTTTAGTAGATGATCCCTTTAGATTTTGAGGTCACAGGGTCAAAGGTCACAGGCCTTGACTTCAAAAAGCTTGTCTGCCCAAAAACTTAAGGTTCCTTTGACCAGAAGTCTTCATATTTGGCATGGAGGTTAGTCATGATTAGAAGCTAACCCCTATTGATTTTGAGGTCAAAGGTCAAGGTCACTGGGACTTTGACTTCAAAAAGTTTGTACGCCCAATAACTTAAGAAACCTTTGACCCACAGTCTTCATATTTGGCATGGTGGTTGATAGTGACCATTAGGTGACCCCTATTGTTTTTGAAGTCACTGGGTCAAATGTCAAGGTCACTGGGATTTTACTATAATAAGCTTGTCTGCTCAAATGCTTAAGAATGCCTGTCCGCAGTGTATTGATTTTGACATTTTCACATTTGAAGCATGTAGAATACATAACTTAACAATGTTAGTAACCTCAGATTTGCGGGGAGGTTGTCCTTGAGCTCTAAATGGCCACTGTTGATTCTGACAAAGTGGAATGCAGGGGTATTCACGCCATGACTGTGGCAGTTCTAGTTTCTACAAATGATTTGCTAGTAAATTATTGATTGATATTTTTGTATATAGTTGATTATTGTAGTAGATTATTAGACATTGATCAGTTAATGTCTCAGGGTATTGTGAATAGATACATGGCACTGTCATGTATATTTTGTATTAAAACACATACCACTTAGCACATTTCTTTGTGAAGTGATTAACTTTAGAATGATTTGATGGTTATGTTAGGATACATCTTCTGTTTTCAATAGACATGTGTTAATGTGGTAAATGTTTCATTGAAATTAGAAATACCTTATTCAGTAGACACTTAATTTTTGAAGGAATGTCTTTCATGATAAAAATAGTGTACTCGGTAAAGTCATAATTCTATATGGAAGACGTTTGAAGTATCAGTGGATATTATGTTATTCTTTATGGAATATGTTTTATATTTAAAATGATGTTATCAGTGGACACATTATTTTATATGGAACATGTTTGAAATAAATGACAATGCATTCAGTGGATACATGATTGTTTGATATAAGTTATTATATTCAGTGGAAACATAATTCTGTATAGAACATGTTTCATATAATTTATATCAAAAATAAATGACAGTGTACTCAGTAGACACATTATTTTATATGGAACTGGTTTAATATTATTGATTCTGGATTCATTGACACATGATATGGAACATGTTTCATAGTGACAATGCTGCATTTTAATTGACACATCTTTTTGTGTATATTATAAAGGAAACATAAATCAAAAAGGAACATGTTTCATACAGATAATGCTGTTTTAAGGACACACAAATAGTCCAGTATGGACTATATTTATATACATGTATATAATACTGCATTTAGTTGACACATGAGGCAATATGAAACATGTTTTGAAAAATAATACTGTGTTTTAAATGATTTTTTTATTTATATAGGTACATGTTGTAGCTATGTAGTACTTTATAATGTGTTCTAATTATGAGGACTAAATAAAGTTTGTTTTTGTATGAATTTTGTTTAGATTTCATAGTCTTACAAATTTTAGATATGTTTTAAATTTTATTTATAGGCATTTTTAGAGGATAAATAAGTATAGTCTTTACAAGAGTCATTTTGATATTATAGTAGTTATTTTACATCTTTATCACATTGTTTTAGTCAAGTTTCTACAGGGATTATCGTATTACTGGACAATATATGATGTTTTTTCGCTGTATTTAAAACCATAAAAAAGAATGGAATTATCCCCAACTGTTTTTGGGCTCTTAATGCATGTAAAGGCTACTTTAACACAAAAAATCAGACATGACCCATTTCCTTAAATGATTTTTAATTTGCATTTCTTTTTAAAAGACCAGGACGAAATACTGTTTGAACAAAATTTAAATATACTTTTTATCATTAAAATATGTTACGTTTGTCTGCTGAGATAACATAGAGAAGATGTAAAAAGAAACCAAACTAAAAAAAACCATTAAGGGGCTTTTAAATTTTTTTGGGCATGTGCAGAAAAAGGTTATTCCCCAGGGTCTTTTAATAATTTAAAAAGTTAAACCAAAAATTAAAAACTGAAACCCATTAAATTAACCGGGGGTTAAATTTTCCTAAAAGTGGTTTTTTTTTTTTTTTTACTTCAAAAAAAAAGTGTGTTCGATTCAAAACAGGGGGGGTTTACTTTTGAAATTTTTAAAAAAAGGGAAAAGTAGAAAGGGTTCAAAATTTTTTAGAAAAAAAAAATTTTGGGACGCATTTTTTATCCCAAACAGTTAAAGGGAAACCAGTAAAGGGGGGTTATTAATTTTTTTTAAAATACAAAATTTTAATTTTTTAATTTTCAAAAATTTTTAGATGGATTTTGAAAGAAACTTTTTTCCCCTTTAAAAAAGTAGTCCTATAATTTTATTTTGAGTTACCCCCCCCTCCCCTCTTTGTTAAGATACAAAAATTGGGTATAAAAAAGTTCATTTATAGTTCAGAAATAAATGAACTTATAACAACAGTTTGATGTTGATTTATTGTTGTGTAGGTAACTGGTTATTGTATCTTACGGTATGGTAGTAGATTGTTTTATACTATTTTCTTTAGGAAATACATGAAAACGAAAATAATAGGTATATAAGTAATACGGGTTAGTTCTATATATAGATGCTCATTAGTGACTTAAAACTTTTTTTAATTTCCTGAATATTTTAACTTGATTTTATACTTTGACATGATATTTATATCTTTATTTTTCAGCTGATTTATATCCCATTTATATCTGGTGCTAGAAACACAATTTAAAATTATCATTGCCATATCAATTCAATTTTATTTTTTAGCTGTTCATTTTTTATTTATTTTTTAGTTTTCAATTTTTACCCCGATTTTAAAAATGTGGAAAAAAAAATTTTAGGAAATAAAATTTTTAATTTTTTCCAAAAAAATAAATTTTAAAAAGTGCACCCTTTATATTTGTATGATAACAAAAATACATTGGCAATATGGATTTGCAAGTGCATTTTGTAGTTAAATGCACATAATGGGTTTGCCTTCTTGCATATTGTATATATGTGTACAATATTGGTTGCTAAGGCACCTGGCATTTTACACATATATGCACAATAGTTGGTCACTAGTGCATATTGTTTATGTATACATGTGTAGTTGCAAGTGCATCTTGCATATTGTACAAATGTGCACAATATTGGTTTCTTGTGCATATGTACATGTACATATATGTTTAATATTGGTTGCAAGTACACTTTGCATATTGCATATATGTGCTCAATATAGGTCACTATTGCACCTTGTATATTGTACATATGTGTTCAGCATATTGTACATATGTGTACATTATTTGTGTATTCTTCACATATGCTCAATATTGAATGCTAGTGCACCTTGCATTTTGTAAGCTATTGTGTTCATTTTATTGGCTAGCCTCTGTCATCTGTCTTAGAAATATAAACTTAGATATAAGATAGGGATTATGGTCATCTATTCTTGATTTTAAAAATCATGACACTCTTTTACATGCTTTACAAAATATATTTAAGCTAAAGAGTAGCTATAAAAGGTTCATTGTCTGTATTTCTTCATAACTTCCAACATATTTCTTGATGTGGTGCCGTCCAAGGCGTGCTGCTTTATCCTCAACCTCCTCTGTCCAGGAGAAATCTTTTTTAACACTCCACCCACTCCGTGCCGATCTGCAAGTCCACTGAGTTGATCTGGCTGTCCGGCCCATACTTAGTTAATCTGACTAGACTAAATTTAGATGGCTAAAATATGAACAGAAGTTAAATGTTCGTTATCACACTAATGGAAATATATTTGTCAAACATTATTGGAAAAGAAAGTCCTAATATATTTGTCAAACATTGTAAAAGATTGTCATTGAAAGAAGGAAACAATGCAAGCATGGGAAAAATCTAGCCTACTCTTTGGTATTCATTAAAAGAGTATAAAATTACTTTAAAATAAAGCTATAAAGAGATGTCCCCCATGACTTTGCCAGCTCTTTTTTTCTGAAGTTTAAGTATATTAGTTATGACTGTTGTACATGAGCAATGTAATATGATGAATGTTAGTGTATGTATATATGTATGAATATTTGTGTTATTCCAACATTTTAGAATCATGACAAGACTTGTATGATCTTTTTGTTGAAATGGATTATCAAAATATAAATAAATTAGTGATTCTTAACTTTTTGGTTTCGAGTTTTTGTTTATCCTTTTATGCAATGATAGGTAAATTGACTTTCTAACTATACAGTTCATTTGTTCATTTTGAAAAAAAAACAATTTTTCAGAAGCAGAAATTAGTTGCTGAAGCCGTGTTTTGTAGTGAAAACAAGTTAATTCATCAGTTTTGTGGTGGTAAGAAGACCAGAGGGCATTTTTAGGGTTATGGTAATGGTACCTGCCTTTCACGATTGTAAGTTCAAGTAATAGAAAGAGCACCGAAACACGAGGTTATCTGATTTGTACGAGGGGGCGTAGCCCCCCGAGTATTAATCAGATTACCGAGTGTTTTGGTGTTCTTTCTCTTTTGTATCATAGTCAAACATAAAAACACGTTCCCTGTTGTTACAATATGAAACCCCGGCAAAAATGAACCAATGAACGAGCATCTTAATATGACATTTCTGTCGATTTCACTTTCACTGCCGTCACAATATGTAAACCCCAGCAAAAATGAGCCAATCAATGGGCATGCTCTGGAGTGCGGGTAACTAATACCCGCACTCCAGTTAACGCACTGTGCATGTATATGTATACGATTTAACCCTGACACAGTTTCAACAGAAAGGTCTCCAAAGTATGATACAAGTCCTATCATGGAGGTGACTGTGTGTTTAATAAAAGATATCAGTTCTGGTTGTTCAATATCAATAGTACTAAATATGACTAATATGAAGCTAGTTTGATAATGAAGTCATCATTAATATACTTTCTTGAAACTAAACTTGATCAGAGAATATGTTCAAATACTTGTTAAATATACTGGTATATTGGCTGAAATACAAGACAGAAACAAAATTTGCCCGAGGTACCATGTCTTATTGTCCCCCGCCTTTTCGGAGAAAAAGTGGGATATAGAAATGGGCTCTGTCCGTCTGTCTGTCCATACGAACCCAGAGGTACTTGTGTGACTTGGAGAACAATGGGGAACAGTACATTCTCTTTGATCCTATTCATTCCGTTTTTATTTGTTTGGGTCGTCAGACCAAACAAATAATGGTAGCGAAATTTCAGACTCTAATGCTGTTAATTGCAAGTGCCGAAAGTAGTCCGCTTTTTTGAAGCGGTTACTTCCCTTTATATGTAACACTTAGGCCGAAAAATTTAGGGGAGATCACTGCGTAAATATGGTCACATGACAGGCGGATTAATTTTCAAGCAAAATAATTCCCGAATAGTCGAAGATTTCTAATATTGTTTTATTCTTTATAAATATACATGCTTATAGTAAGCGCCATGATTATTTACACAAGTGTTAAACAACAGTTAGCGTCGTTACAAACCCTAAATAGAATAATATGGTTTTCTTCAGGCCGTTCATATATAAATTCACCTTGGCCGAGGGGTTTGCGCGCTCGCTTAGGAAGGTCTGGAGTTCAAACCCCAATTACGGCAACTCATTTTTAACCAGGCTTTCCGAAGGAAAAAACTGGTTATTAGTTGAGGTATGTCGATGGGCGGGCGGGCGTAAACAATTTCTTCTGTGCGCAACTCCTTCTACATTTCTCAAAGGATTTTGACCAAACTTTCACAGAAGCTTTGTCATCAAGTGCCCTGGTGCATATTGTCGGGGTTTTGCAATTGGATAATATTTGACCTAATTATGGCCCTTTGTTTTTTTTCCTTATATAGAATATATAGTGAACAATTTCTTCTTTGCGCAACTCCTCCTACATTTCTCAACAGATTTTGACCAAACTTTCACAGAAGCTTTGTCATCAAGTGCCCTGGGGCATATTGTGGGGGTTTTGCAATTGGATAATATTTGACCTAATTATGGCCCTTTGTTTTTTTTTCTGATATAGAATATATAGTGAACAATTTCTTCTTTGCGCAACTCCTCCTACATTTCTCAACAGATTTTGACCAAACTTTCACAGAAGCTTTGTCATCAAGTGCCCTGGGGCTTATTGTTGGGGTTTTGCAATTGGATAATATTTGACCTAATTATGGCCCTTTGTTTTTTTTCCTTATACAGAATATATAGTGAACAATTTCTACCGTGCGCAACTCCTGCTACATTTCTCAATGGATTTTGACCAAACTTTCACAGAATCTTTGTTATCAAGTGCCCTGGGGCTTATTGTGGGGGTTTTGTGATTGGATAATATTTGACCTAATTATAGCCCTTTGTTTTTTTCCCTTATACAGAATTATCAATATATAGTGAACAAATTCTTCTGTGCTGAACTAGTCCTACATTTCTCAACGGATTTTGTTCAAACTTTTACAGAAGATTTGTCATCAAGTGCCCTAGCGCATATTGTCGGGGTTTTGTGATTGGATAATTTTTTACCTAATTATGGCCCTTTGTTTTTTTTTCCTTATACAGAATATATAGTGAACACTTCTTCTGTGGCAATTCCTCCTACATTATTCATGTTTTACATCGCACATAGTTACATTGTTTGTTGCTTGTATTTGTATTTCAAATACAACATATTTATCTACAATGGTGATAATTGAAAACCTGGTTTCATGGCATTGCCATGTTTCTTGTTTTTCAAATTGTTTAAGTCAAATAAACATTGGATCGAATATCAGTGTTGTAATTAGTCTTATAGCCAATCTACTACAATTAAAACGCTGGAAAGCATTGGTCGCACAAAAATAAATTGTTTTATAATCTCACAACCTTCACCTTTCTGACATTCTGATACCCAAACAAATTCAGCGCCTTCTGTGCTTTGATTACTTGTGTGTCTTTTTTTAAGCCTTGTGTGACTCAAAATGGCCAAAAAGATCAAAGGAAAAGTCACATAAGTACCATTTTGTGAGTACGTCCGTCCGTCTGTCCGTGCGTCACACTTCTGTCATTTATCAAAGGAATCTGAAATAACTTGGCACAAATGTTTGTTATAATAAGACGATGTGTCATGCACAACAACCAGACCCATACCTCCAGGGTCAAGGACGCACTTGCTCATTCAAGGTAAACATTGTCTATTTGAGGGTATATGTCGTGTCGGGTCCATAACTTTCTTATCTTTGAAGGGATTTTGTAAATACTTGCCACAATAATGAGACGATGTGTCATACGCAACAACCGATCACCTACCTTCAAGGTCAAGGTCACACTTGGAGGTCAAAGATCAACATAGTCTGTTATAGAGTATATTTTGTGTCCGGTCCATAACTTTTTCATAGATCAAAGGATTTTGTAAATACTTGCCACAAATAGTCACTATAATAAGAGGATGTGTCATATGCATCACCTGCATCCCTACCTTAAAGTTCAAGGTGACTCGTAGAGGTAAAAAATTAACATAGTTTGTTTTAGGGTATACTTTGTGTCCTATCTAGAACTTCTTCGGGTTTTGAAATAACTTGGCACAAATTGTCACAATAATAAGAGGATATGTCAAGTACAACACCTGCCCCCCTACCTCCAAGGTCAAGGTCACACTTAGAGGTCAAAGGTTAACAGATGCTGTTATAGAGTATATTTTGTGTCCCGTATATAACCTCTTCATAGATCAAGGGATTTTGAAAATACTTGGCAAAAATAGTCACAATGATAAGATGATATGTCATGCGTAACACCTGTATCCCTGCCTCCAAGGTCAAGGTCACACATAGAGGTCAAAGATTTACATAGTCTGTTATAGGGTGTATTTTGTGTCCAGTCCATACTTTTTTCATAGATCAAGGGATTTTAAAAATACTTTGCACAAATAATCACAATAATAAGACGATATGTCAGACGCAAAACATGGGTCCCTATCTCAAAGGTCACACTTAGAGGTCAAAGATTAACATAGTCTGTAATAGGGTATATTTTGTGTCCGATCTATAATTTCTTCATAGGTCAAGGGATTTTGAAAATACTTGGCACAAATAGTAACAATAATAAGACGATATGTCATGCACAACACCTGCACCCCTACCTCCAAGGTCAAGGTCACACTGAGAGGTCAAAGCTTAACATGATAGATTTTTAAATTCCGTGTTTCATTTTATTTCTTTAAAAAATTTATTATTGCATTTACAGATCTAGCATTGATCATAATTTTGGACTAAAAGTCCTGAGAGCCATACCTCAATCTTTTGAAATAGCACAATTTTATGCTTCATATAAAACATATGGTAACTCTGTTACAAATTCTTGTATGTGAATAGCTTTTGTGGCGATGGTTCGTTGCCAATGTTTCCCCAGTAAAACATGTGCGTATACAGCATACATGTATATTATAATATTACAGTCTGATCACTTCTATTGTTATGCTTCCAAACCTAAACATAGATGGTAAAATTACATTATAAAAATAGCTTTATATGCTAACAGGCGCGTAGCTGCCTATACGCGAGTACGCAGCTGAATCAACATTATTTTGACAAAAAAAAATTTTTTAGTAAAAAAATGTGGTTTGAAATTCAGCCGCGTTCGCCAGATCTGATAATTACCACACTGAATACTTTATAAATCATATAGCCTAAATCGAACACCATACCGTAGTATTTTTTTGAAAAGTTGTCGGCCTTTGCAGCTCTTCAAAGTCGGAAGTTTGCACGTGCCGTATTTTCGAAATGTAAACAAATGTTTACATCGAGTTCTTAAAGAAGTCATCAGCAGAATCAGCGATAGAAAAGAGGTAATTATAACTAAAATGTTACTATGTATGCCTAGTGTGTATTTGTTTCGGTCTGTTGGTTGAGTAATGACATGTTTGACCATGTCTGTGAACCGATTCTAGCGAGACTGACAACATTTTGAACTAACCAACCTGAATCAGTGAATTTTGAAATACTGACACATTGAAGGCTACGAACAAGACTCTGTATCCAGACATCTTCACCTGTCTAGTTGTACTAATTACGAGAGGCAGTTTAGTATCATGAGACGCCTGAAAAACTACATGAGATCAACGATGCTCACAGAACGGATGTCTGGACTAGCCCTGTTGCACGCCTACAGACACATGGAAATAGATATTGATATTATCATTAACGAGTTTGCGGCCAGCAAAGGCCGCAAGTTAGACTTGCTGTGAAATGTAGACTAGTTGAAATAAACGAAAGTAAAGCTATTCATCTCCATTTTTATGCTAAAATAAATGGATTTTCGTTGGTCAAGAAAGCTCTCCGGAGGCCCCAAAACGCACCAAATTGCACCATTTATTTCAAAATTTTCAGGGGGGGGGGGGGGGGCATGCCCCCTGACCCCCCTAGATTATTTTGAATCAACATTCTTTATAGGCTAGCTACGCGCCTGGCTAATCTGGCTAACAAATTTTTTTTATGCCATCGCGGCCAATTTCAACCAAACTTGGCAGGTTTGATCCTTGGGTAAAGGGTTTCCAAAGTTGTTCAAAAAATTGGACTGAATGCAGAAATCTGGTTGCCATGGCAACCAAAAGGAATTATAAGAATAAATTTAAAAAATCTTCGCGTAATGATCAACAAGGCCTAGAGCATAGATATTTTGCATAAGGCATTGTCAGGTAGACCTCTACCAAGATTGTTCAAATTAAAGCCCCTAAGTCAAAATTGGCCCGTCCCGGGGGTCATTGATTTTCATTATGTACATATAGTAGAAACTTTAAAAAATCTACTTGTCTGAAGGTACAAAATCTAGAGCTTTGATTTTTGGTATATGATATCATCTTTAGTTCTTCTATCAAAGTTATTCAAATTTTGCCTCTAGTGTCAAAATTAGCCCTGCCCCACCCTGGGTTTTCCTTAAATATATGTAGTAAAAACTTAAATAATCTTGATCTCTAAATTTACAAAGGCTAGAGGTAAGATATTTTTCATGAAACATTGTGTAAATTTACAAAGGCTAGAGGTAAGATATTTTGCATGAAACATTGTGTAGTGGACCTCTACGAAGATTTTTCAAATTACAGCCCTTGGGTCAAAATTTGCCCCGCCCCGGGGTTCATTGATTTTCACTATATACATATAGTAGAAACTTTAAAAATCTACTTGTCTGAAGGTACATAGTCTAGAGCTTTGATTTTTGGTATATGATATCATCTTCAGGTCTCCTATCAAAGTTGTTCAAATTTTGCCTCTAGTGTCAAAATTAGCCCGCCCCGCCCCGCCCTGGGTTTTCCTTAAATATATGTAATAAAAAATGAAATAATCTTCTTCTCTGAATTTACAAAGGCTAGAGTTATGAAACATAGTGTAGTGGACCTCTACCAAGATTTTTCAAATTACAGCCCTTGGGTCAAAATTTGCCCCACCCCGGGGTTCATTGATTTTTACTATGTACATATATAGTAAATATTTTATAAAATCGTCTTGCCTGAAGGTACAAGGCTTAGAGCTTTGATATTAATTGGTATATAGAATCATCTATAGGTCCTTTACCAAAGTTGTTCAAATTTTGCCTCTGGTGGAAAAATTGGCCCTGCCCCGGGGGGTCGTAGGTTTTCCTTACATGTATATAGTAAAAACTTAAAAAATCTTCTTTTCTCAATTGACAAAGGCTAGAGGTTAGATATTTTGCATGAAACATTGCGTAGGGGACCTCTACCAATATCGTTTAAAATATAGCCCTGGGTTTAAAATTGGCCCCACCCCAGGGGTCGTTAATTTTCATTATGTACATACTATAGTAAAAACAGAAACTAAAACAAATGTTTTCTGAATAGGAGAAAGCTAGAGCTTAGATATTTGACATGAAATACTACCTGGTGGACCTGTATCAAGATTGTTTGAATTTAACCCTTGAGTTAAAATTTTGCTCTTCCCAAGGGGACATTGACCTATTTTCTTGTCCTTTGATGTACAGCCATGAAATATGGATGTGTGCACAGTTTGAGATGTAAAATTGAATTTTAATATCAGCTGACCTAGATTTTGACATGTTTTGAACCTTGTGCACAATTTTAAATGTAAAATTGAGCTTTGATATCAGCTGACCTAGATTTTGATGATGTGACCTACTATCTTGTCCTTTGATGTACAGTCACGAAATTTAGGTCATGTGAAATATGACCTTGACCACCAAATTCACTGGCTCAACTGCATTATGGAAAAATTCAAATGTATAGAAACAAATAAAAATCTTCTGTTCCTACACTACTATTTAGTGTTGTATTATAAAATGCGGTGAAAGCATTTTTCACAAATGCAAACTTGTTTTCAGCTTCAAAACTTTATTCCCTGCGGGCCGGAGCCCGCAGGGTATTGGTACGCGTTTTATTTTTGAGGCATGGAGGAGCACGTGACCTGTTTTCGGTACATGGAGGAGCATGTGATCTGTAAACCGTACATGATTGGTTATTTGACCTATTCGAAAACCTAGCTAAATACCGTTTCCCGGTACGTTACGGATTAACCTCTAGGGCACACCGGTCTCTTAAATGACCGGTGTACACAATGCTAGGGAATTAGTCCGAATTACACCTAACTAAGAACATAACACTATAACGTGATATTTCTAATTTTCTACTATTATTTTACCGTTTAAGGTGGAAAAACTTGCATGATGTGTTTGAAAATTATCAATGTTTCTTTAATATCTATCTGAAATTTTACAAACAATAAATTGTTTATAGTGAAAATCCACAGAATTAAAACATTCGTTTGTGGCATCTGCCATAATAGATAGAGATATTTTCTGCGTAATCTTGTGTGTTTTTATTTTGCACGGAATTATTCATACAATGGTATTTGATCATTTTCTTAAACAGAAATTTTGTTTTATTTTCGACCAAGACCAAAGACCTTCTTCTATTGATCGATTATTGTCAACTATATTCCTGATACAAACGTTAATTTTTTTCTATTTTTTCCCTAAACAATGTTGAAAATAGTTAAATGAAATATCTTTAAATCACTATAAATTTCCCCGCAGGAAACCATTTACTTGTTACGGAATATGGTATGGGATATGCAAATTGATTTATTTATATGTATTGCTGATTATGTAATAAATCTGACGGAGTCGCCTCTCAAAGCCGTCTGCTTGCTTTCCTTAAATACTAGTTGGCTTACCGGTGCTGTCTAAGTGTAATGTTATACGCCTTCGCCGTACCCGAGCTGCCTGAACTACGGAATTCCATTACGACATACTATTGCTCACTCACTGCCTATTGCCAACTGTTAATTGGTTTATGTAATTATCTACCCATCTAAGATTTTTGCCTATGCAAAGCAGGAAAAGTCCGTTTTAAAACAGTAGGGCTGGGTTGGTATATGTCACCTTTTTAAAATAACGTTTTAAGTCACACGAACATTCCGATCTGGAGATCGTAATCCCGAATTTTCGTAGAATTTTTTTAAAATATTAAAAATTACTGTCTTCCTTTTGTGCTGAATGACTTGATCTTATCATGACCAAGTTAACGGAAGTGCACGCTCTAAATGTATGTATAGTTATAAATACAACTGCTGAATTGGTACCGTTAACTCCATAAAGGAACAATCTTTGAAAATATTACAATTTGCCTTGTTATGCTGCAGGCTTTTAGAATGCAAATGTTGTGACCAAATCTAAATTGTCCTAATATGAAAAGACTAACAGGTCAAACAAAATGGTTCCATTTTTTTAGTTTAAATAGAGTTTTCAATGTTTTCTTGCACTTTCTATAACTCGGTCATAGTTAGATACAGTTTTACACACACCCTCAACATTACCGTTCCCTGGGGCACCCGTCGTGGTTAATGTGTGCATCCTTTAATTTGCAGTGATATCAGTAATTTACAGTGATGAAGGTTCGGCAAAGGGAAGCTGTAATTCATCGAAGATGGTTCCCGGGAGCTTTCCCGATTATCAGGAACCATCCTTTATGTTCACGACGACACTTCCTAGAAACTTCGGGACCATGGTAAAAGCATTGATCAGTGATTGTTCACCGAACCATTTTCGGTTTTTCATGTGTCATTCTTTATGGAATTGCTTCAGGTAATTAATAAAAGTATCGATAGCATTTGTTCTCACGACTTAAATATCTCGTGGCCACGACTTAGTAACTCGTGACCACGACATAGTATCTTGTTCCCACGACTTACTAGTAACTCGTGGCCACGACTTAATTATTTCGTGGCCACGACTTAATTATTTCATGGCCACAACATAATATCTCGTTCCCACGACTTAACTATCTCGTGGCCACGATTTAGTTACTCGTGGCCACGACATAGTATCTCGTTCCCACGACTTTACTTTCTCGTGGCCTCGATTTAGTAACTCGACATAGTATCTCGTGCGCACGAGTTAAATAAAAACACACGTATGTCACTTTTGTGCCGCCGTACCAATGACTTCCTTTACATAAAATAAATCAATCAAAATATCTAAAGTAATATGTATAATTTCATCAGAATGACAGATGTGCACGTGAAAATATCTAAATTTAGTTATGATTTACGATTCCATGATACAGACTCACATCTAAATATGGATGTATGGTATGTGACACGTTCTGGGCGGTGCTTTATTGGAAATATACATATATAATCTACTCTCTACTGATTGTTAGACCAACTTAACGCTGTACATTAACCAAGCAGGCAGGAGAGAAAACTTGTTTTGAAAGTGACGATGTCGAATATTATACATGTTCCGGTAAGATATATATCACTTCTTATAAATTATTATATGACTAAATGCTAATGTCTAAAGTATATCAGATATTGAAAGAATTTGAAATAATCTTCACTTTATGTAAATACATGTAATTTCTGCATTGAATATATTCTCGTTAATTCTATTAATTATTTAGATGGCACGATGATTTGCATTGTAAAAATGCGATTTTTTTTAAATTTTTTGATACATTTTGTAGAAGCAACTTCAAATTTGATTTCGTCTTTTTACACTTCTGTATGTAGTCTTTTATTTTGTATTGTGTGTTATATGATCTGAGGTAATTCATATAATTTATTACATATACATTCTTGTCACTTAGAGTGCATGTTTAAAAAAATCGCATGATAGGACAATAGAACCTTTTGAAAAGAAAAGAGAAAATAATACATCCCAGTTAAATATTACTTTATGTTCTTTAACAAATTGTTTGGCAGCTTTCGTTGCTCTAAATTTTACCTGCTTACTTTATATTTTTCTTCTCATATATTATGACAAACTCGACGTTATTTCCTTTGTCGTATTAAAGTAATTGACAGGGAATTGTTTTTTTTCTGTAAAAATCTAGTAATAATGGACAACATGACTCAAACAATCGTAAACATCGGCTTCACCAACAATTTTACTTAATATGTTATTATATGTGATTCAATCAATGAAAACAACAACAACAACATAATAGCGATTTCTTTTATCAACATTTTCTTACATAAAATAAATAGAGGATATTTGTTTAGTTCAGTGTAAGATCGGAATATATTTCACGGAGTGAGCACCAAAAGGTTTATTTCACGAGTGGCGCAGCCACGAGTGAAATATAAACTTTTGGGGTTCACAAGGTGAAATATATTTCGATCTTACACTAAACTAAACAAATTTTCTTTTTATTACATGCAAAGAAACGTTTTAAAAAGACATTAAACCTAATATTGAATGAAAAGCGCGCCAAATAATAATACAACGTGACGTCATTTACGACGTCACGTCATTAAGTTGGTACCTAGTACTGTGCACGCTGGTATTTCACTGAAACAACGTGAGGGGCTTAAATTCAAAACAGTGAAATTACCAGTTTTATATCACTGATATATTTCTATAAACCACCGAAAGGCATGTAATAAATGTGAATACTATTTGTTGAAACTGTATGAACTATTACAGACATATGTTACGAGGCCTCTGAATATTATCTGTCATTTTCTATACGCATCATAAACCTTTATGTAATATAGACATGATAGCAAAACGTCGAGGTTCCTAAAGCACCAATGATGTCAAGCATGGAAATTCCTTTAATTCCTTAATTTCCGTGTAATAACTTAGAAATTGTTTATTATCTTGGTATAATTTGAAACATTGAATAACCAAAGGAACCCAGTTCAATCAAATTGCACTGACCAGTAGGGAGCTGTTTGTTTTGAGCATACACCCGTCATACCGCCAAAGCTGCGTCTTCGAAGTGTAAATCTACTTTATTCATGTAGCAAAGAAATACTCTTTTTCTTTCGAAATTTTCGAAAGTCTGAATTGAAGAAACAATTTCCATTGATTGCTTTTTTAACACAGAACAGGCAGCAAAGTTAATATAAGACTTGTAGTCAAGTGTAGTATTCAGGAAAAGCATTTAAAAAACTCATATCAACATGATTTGCGCATTCTCACAAGATGAGTAAGCTGTAACATATGTTGTTGTTTTTCCTCTATAATTTTTTATAATGGGTACTTAAGGAATATAGAATGTAAATCATCCATGCGATTAGAATCGATGCGCAAATGTGTAAATTTGTAATACTAATCCAAGCAGCTGTTGGCTGGAAAAGAAATTGATATTTGTGGAGACATGATCAGTTAGTCATGTTTATACATAATTATGTAGAGCTTAGTTTGATCCTCGTGATTATATTTTATGGACAATCCTAATATACGTTCTTTATTCATACTTTTACTTAAATTCAGTGTTGTTATATTTTTCTGGTCCTTAGGAATCATTGATTCCAACACTTTAGACTTTGAAAATTGAGTACCGCTCAAGCCGGTGCTAGGGGGCGTGAAGAATGTTGCACTTTTTCACTTCAGTGTTGTTTAATTTTTCTGGTCCTTCGGAATCATTGATTCCAGTACTTTTAAGTATTGAAAATTGAGTATTGCTCAGGCCGGTGCTAGGGGGGTGTTGCACTCTTTCATTATCCCTCATATGCAGACTCAATAAAACCGAGTGTGCAATTTTCATGTAAATTTGTTGTGATTTTCTTCCGAGGGATCACCCTTGCTCCCGACCTATTTTTACATATAAGCGAATGTTCTGTGGGCCAAGGATAAAACTGCAGTAGCTGGTGACAAGAACAAAAATCACAATTTAAAACAATTTTCGAATTTTTTTTGACAAAGCTGTTTTTGTTGCTCTCAGGGGATTCGTCTTTTTCAGACTTTGTAATTCAATACGTCGATATATCTTACACTCTTTCCACCACATTACGTAAATTGTTTTCTGACAATGTGTCACAATTCTTGTTGTCGTATAGTATTGACCACACGACAACATGTGTTCATAGCCTACAATGTTAATCATATTTCTTAATTTAGATGTTACAAATCTATACGATATGTAAACTATATCTGGTAACAAGAACATAAGAGTTACATGAAATAATAGCATTGAAAAAATTAATTGAAAAGACGATATAAAATTATAAATCATGCAAATTTATGGAAACGGATATTTAATTTATAACAATAATCTTCGACATTACATGTTGAACTGTACCTTATTCTTAACGTTTTTAGAGTCATCTGGGCATTATTTTCGACCGCCGCACATAATGTAACTAAAATGATAGTAAAAATCGTACATATGTTCATAAAAATACCATAAAGGGGTAGATTTGGTCGAATGCTGTATAACTAATTAGTTGAGCAATGTAATATTCCTTGATCAAGTCTGATGTTAACGATTGTCAGGCATTGTGTCTGAGTATATAAAACCTGAATATACACTTAACAAATATTGTAAGTGTGCATGTATAAATATCTTACAATGTGAGTCAATATTGACCGTATCATGCTGAAATATTTCACAAATACAGTTGAGAGACATGGTACGATATTCCAGTTATTTAATTTCATAACAAACACAAATTCAACACACATGCCCAATAAATGTGATGGTGCGTAAATGTCGCAAAATAATCACATCTGTGATTTTTATTCTAAATCAACGTATGCCTACCTTGGCTTTCAAAGCAACACTGCAGTCTGATTTATAGTTGTAAATAAGTTTGTGGTAGATTTTAGTTTTAAGAAATCTTGGTTCGTTACGGGGCCATTGTTGCACTGCACAGGGAGGTTCAGGAAGACTGTAACACTTGTCACTTATGTTCATTAACGGTTATCCCTGTGCCAATCACCACCAATATGATGAACCTCATACTATACTATACTGAGATTTTATCAATGTCTAAAGAACAACATATGATTGCAGTTTCTACAGGATGTCATATAACAGCTACACACGTCCAAAGCGCCAAGAATCTTTCTGATTACATTTTATAAACAACATCAACCTAATGGAATATCACCACAATTTCTAGCTACACTTAAATGTAATAGAAGCTATACGGGGCGAAATGAACACCCTCGTAAGAAGTTTGGTGCAATGCCACAAACTATCGCCTACAAATATGCGAAAATTGTCCAATAGTGAATAAATAAACTCCAATATAATGAAAAATATTGGTTCACATCCATACGACAAAGCTGTCAGGTTGTAATCAACAGTCAGGACAGGCATACAATAGTAGAATAATTTTCAATGATACATTTAATTTGTGACATTGCTTATAACGCAATAGCACATTTATTCGGCATGTTCATCAAATTTGTGTTTTTTGTGAAATTTAATAATTGGAATATTTATCATGTCTCTCAACTGTATTTATTGAAAATTTCAGCAGGATCTTACCAAAATTGACACATATAATTTATGACACCATTTATACATGCACACTTATAAGATTTGTTAAGTGTATAATATTTGACTGGAAATATAAAAATAGCAAAAAATCATTCCGATGCCCATATCTTTATTCTATATAATGTTATTTAAGTACATTAAGGATCAATCATTTTTCAACACACAAAACCAAATATTTTTGATATGCTTTGTTCTTGATTAATTTGTATGTGTTTGACATTGAAAAAGATAACAGACTTTACACTTCCTTCCTTCCTTCCTTCCTTCCATGCTTTGCTTGTTTTAATTCTGGTCCATATGTAATTTCTATTGGAATGTCTTTGTTATATAAAATAGTTTGATTTTCGTAATTCTTTATTTTATTGCAGTATCCAGGTGAGACCAGCTGTCAAGGTTTATGTGGTCTTAAGATATATAATCCTGTACGTACTTTTTGCATGACTTAAGGATTTCCTCTAAATATAACTTCTTAATTCATGCATACATGTTGATAATTTAACTGATTCATAATTGAACCAATGTGTCTAAAATACTACTCGCCCTAAACTGAAAATCACTTTGTGATAATTAATGAAAATAAATTTTTAATAAATAAATAACCTTGTTCTAATAGTTGAATTGATGAACTAATATCGTTGTTTCTTTCATATAAATATAAAATTATGCAGTTTCACATTGCACATATATCACTATTGATCATATACTAGTAAGTAAATCCACAATAACTTTCTAGAATAACACTTATTCATAACAACTAAAATATTTGTCCTCCAAATGCTGATTTGATAAAACAAAACAGGTCTGTGTCTGTGAATTATGTTTACACCTGTTTAATTTACAGGACATACCATTTGGTCGGAACATAGGAAGTTTTTATCCCGGAAAAATGTTGTTCATCAACGGAACACCAAATCCCGACTGCCCAAGGTATAAACAATTTATTCAAAACATTTCATTTCTTAGAACAATATAAACATCATTTATGTAAATATATCTTTAAATCCTCGAAGGAATCAAACCAATTGATAATTGCATTTAATATGTCTAAGTTCAATATTTATATCTTGTAAAGTGTTTTGCTCAGGCGCCATTCCAGGGAGAATTTGTCTTGCGAAATAGAGTGTTACTGTTGAAATATACATGTCACTGAAAAGTCATGCTGCAAAAAACGTAAAGGCTGATAAAATAATGTACTCGTACTTATAGAAACGATTTTCAGTTGATATTTTGTTTACGTTTATAGAAAGAATATTTATAGTTTGATTCAAAGTATGAAGATAACTCTTTATATTTATATAATTTTAAAGCTACTTTCGTCTTGTTAACAGTTATCAAATATGCATAGAAGTAAAATTTGCAGTTTCCTTGAGATAACTGTGATCTAACGGTTGTTATGTTTCATAAACACCCCTATAATCACAGCCAAGTAGGACATCTTGATGCAGGTCAATTTGACCTGAACATATAAATGCCAGTTTTAAACCATATATAACCAAGATATTATCTTCTTTTTATGTCTTTTTATAGACATAATTTTCTATGCTATATTGTGCAGCCATCAATTACAGGATATAAAAACTTACCAAGTGCACAATTGTTCTACCCGCAACCAGCTGATCTACTTGCAACCAGTTAACGGATGTTTTTATAATTTATGTAAACATTTATAAAAAAAAAACATTGCAAACACTTCACTTAATTGTATTTTCGTCGGACAAGGCATGTATTTATCATCTAGTTCCATATAAATGGACGAGTCTGTGGTGAAATTTTATTTTTATGACATCTTATTTCAATAACGCCCAAACTACAATGTGTAGGATAGTAGCTTTAATAATTTTTTTGTATTTAAAATCAATTATCGAATTTGCTTACGAATTTTTTTTGCTTTAACATTAAAACAAAGCACAAAAAGAACTACCGGTTTTTAAAACCTAATTAAACTTGATTTTTTTTATTTATTTATTTATTTTTAGATTTTCCATCAATTTAAAAAGCGGAAAAGAGAATGCTTTCCACTTTGACGTTCGTTTTAATTTTGATAATGATTCAAACGTCATTATACGGAATGCAAAAATCGACGGGAAGTTTGGCGAAGCTGAGAAGACCTTGAGTTGCCCATTCCCGTTTGCCCCTGGGAAGGCTTTTGAACTTGTTCTTCTTGTTGACCAATCCGGTTACAAGGTATGATTGATAAAAAATTCCGAAATGTAATTGATTTATGATATTGGATAAAATTATTATTATAACTTTTACTATGTTAGGTTTCTTAAATGGGTACCATGTGCTTTAGATTTGGAAAGATATCTTAAATTCTAGCCAGAGTAGAGAACAGTAAAGAACCTAGTTAAATTACATTGATGTGCACACAGACATGGCTCAATACCGGTGTCATATATCTATAATTATTGCCACAAGCGCTCTGTAACACCGCACTTTGGGGTCAAACGCACTTTGTGTACAAAATCGAGAAATTGACCCCAAAGTGCGTTAATATGCTACCTATCAACGCACTTTGGGTTCCCGAGGTCTAAAGGTGTCATCTGAGTTCTGCTTAAATACTGAGTTTTGACTTATTTTCGATCTGCGACATTGAAATATTTGAGGTGGAGTTCAAGATGGCGGTCAATACTTTGATGAAGCTTAAGTGATAAAAGTTTCATTAATTTACCACTTGAAAATCTAAAAATTGTGTTCATATAACAAAATTACGGTGGCATAAAAGTGACATTTGCATTTTTTTTAGTTTTGCATACAAATTTTATTTTAGTTTTTCGTACATATTTTGTTTTTGCTTTTCGTACATATCTTAGCCAATCAAAACAGCCTTTAAATCTCATAACAGTCCATAGTTGAGTATAAAACTAGCGCAGTGGTTTGTTTGGTCAAATTTCGACCCATTTTTGGAATCGGCCCTGTCGTTTTCGGCCGCGCAAGTCTGGTTTCGGCCCATTTTTTAAAATTATATGTATTTTATATAATTATTGTTTTTTTTATTATTATATACTATTATATTAGTGTCTATTTGGAAAGGGCTGTTAATTGGTGATCAGTTATTATTCCATGAATATGCACCACTCAACCCCACCCCCTGAGAATAGCGGGGAGGGGGGCATTGACTATAAACCAAGCCGACCACTGGTAAAATCTTCGCCCTGCGGGGGATACTCAGATAATAACATTCCTACCTTATGTCCCGGAACAGCGCAAACATCAAAACACGATTTTTTTAAAACCCGCACTCCCCAGGGGGGCAAGGAAGGTGGTTACAAATGACTGGTGTATTACAATAATGCACAATAAAAGATCTAAATAGGTCCTTATATTCCACTGATTTAGAAAAAATGCTTAAAGCTTTGAGGAATTTTTATGAAACTTGGGTCAATTCTTTAGCACATCCAGATAATGTGCAGAACTTATATGCCAGGTGTGCCGGCTCAAGGTCGGGGTCACACCTATAGGTCAAAGGGTTAAGACTTGGGTTTCATGCCCGCTCATTATCTCCTAAACCCAATGAAGGATTTTCATGCACCTTATGTCAAATGTTAACCACATCGAGACCATATGCAGAACCTTTCTTTGGGTTACCGCGGACTATATATACACTAGAAAGTGTTGTTATTTTTTTGATAACTCCAAAAATGAAAATGTTGGCATTTGCAAATGAATGGCATTTGCAAATGGGGTACTGTAATTTACAGATGGCGAAGTGTTTGAAAATGGTGTTTTAAAAATGGCGTAATTATCCAAACCTCTACTTAGCAAATGATCATGTACAAATATGTACGAAAAAAACAAAAATACAATATGTACAAAAAAACGAAAATAAAATATGTATGCAAAACTAAAATAAAATATGTATGCAAAACTAAAAAAAAAGTATGTATTCAAAACTTAAAAAAAAATATGTACGACAAACAAAAAATATGTACGAAAAAAAAGTATCAAAAAAAATATTGCAAATGTCACTTTTATGCCACCGTTCAAAATACTCTAGTGCAGAAATTGTGTATTCCTAAAATTAAAAGATGCTGCTAAAATATCCCGTTCTGTCAGTCATTTACTTGATAATTTTTGGTGCCCCATTTTAAATATGTTGGGAATGAAATAAAATGCATGCAGTTAATATTTTTTTCCGAAGAACTATAAGTATGCTCTATTGCAATGTTCTAGTGAAATATCAAGTTTTTTTTTCGATCGGACTATAAATAGTGATTTTTACAAATACATTATTAAGCTTATCAACAAACTTAAGGGTTTTTGTAAGGTCCGTAACAACCGTTCGCCAGAGGTTTTTTAATGGGAAATCTTACATACTTCTTCAGAAAGAGCAAACATGAATTTTAAAATGTTAGTGTAATGGTATCAGAGAAAAGTAAGATGCTTGTTACCTGAATAAAGTAGTGATAAATGTGAAATTATTTGTCATAAAAGTAGTCAAAACAATGTAGTATTTGATTTCCATATAAAATACTAACTCACTATAACTGTACTCATCATTGCCAAAAAGCAACAGATGAAAAAGATGGTTCAGGTAATTGGCCAACGTGTATTTTTTGGATACTATAGAAGAACATCAAAATAAAAGCTTTTAAGAAAAATAAATAAAAGCATAATAGGCCTTTAAAACGTTATTTTTAACCCTCGGGGGATCGATACCCCACAATCCCCTCTATACCCCAGTGAGAATTTTACATTATTCTGAAGCTCCGCTCTAAAATTACTTCATTGTCCTGCCTGTACGGACTACTACTTAAAGCCGCATCTACACCTAGTCAAGTTTCTAATGTATCACATTTAGCTAAATAAATGGCTATTTCAACATATTATCAGGCACATTTTTACTGAAATGTCTTACTAAGATTACCCAGAATTTATACCTTTGTCTATGCTAAGACTATCATATTTCTATAAAATGTGTAAATAAAAAACGGGAAAATGATGCAATTAGCTAAAAACAATGGAGTTAATGAAAGGTGTACATTCTTTTAAAATAAATGGAAAATTTGAGAAAAAAATGTTTTTTGCTTAATAATTGATACAAAATCTTTATTTGGTTATTTATTTGGTGAAAGTTCTTCACGTACTAATCAAGACCATTTAAATCCCTATTGATTCAACTATAATTCAGGGCACATGTTTTGCGTCTATTTGATACCTTGACTTTTGTTTACCATTGGCTTTGACTACAACATATTATCTAAAACATAATGAACATTAATTTTCTCTGACCCCAAAGTGCGGTCGTTTGCCTGATGTTAAAAAATGCATATGTACCTGTTTAACGCACTTTGGGGTCGAAAGTGGACCCCAAAGTGCGTAACGCACTCTGGGGTCGGACCCCAAAGTGCGTTTGATCCCAAAGTGCGGTGTTACAGCGCTCAAATGGTTGAACATTATATGACATTAAACAAACATGAAGACTTGGCTTGATTAGATAAATTAATTGTAAGATAAGTTTTACAAAAAAAATGTGCTTGGTAAAACTTGGCGCAAAGCAAAGTCAAATATTTGACTATAGCTATAATACCTCCTGTAACTACGCATTTAGTATAATTAGAATAAAGGGAAATTCATAAATTGTTCTGTTTTTTTCTTATATAGATCAAATTTACTTTCGGCTATATATATTTTCAGGTTGCTGTTAATAATCAGCATATTCTGGAGTTCAGTCATCGATTCCCAATGGAAAATGTTAACTTACTGCGTGTCCGAGGAGATGTGAAAATTTCATTGATAAGAATTCAAGGATGAAACTTTATTTATATGATGACCATTTTATATCATCGTTGACTATATGTATACCGTATTTTTATTTGTGGTTGTAACAATCAAATTGTGCGTTATATTTGGGTGAATATTGTAATTTTTTAACATAAATGTTTCTAGGGTTAATATGAATTCATATCATATCATTAGTTTGAACTTTTTATGAATTCAAAAGAATTACATTATATTGGGCGAGAACATTTCTGGTTATCTTTCTCTTTTGTATATATCTAAATCTAAAATGTTTGCATATCATTTATTTGAAATTTTTACGGATTCAAAAGAATAACATTATATTGGGCAAGGACATTTTTGGTAATCATTCTCTTTTTGTATAAGATCATGCTCACATAACTCGTCATTCACTTTACCACAAATATTTCTATAATGTCATGTAAATATATTTGTATACTCGTAGTATCATTTGAAATAAAGCCTTTGAAACTTTAAATAAGCTCACGATTGTCATTTCCTCAATTTATTTCACTTTGTATTTACATTTTTGTATTACACCCTTAAAACACATTCTGCTATAGAATCATTAAAACTGCAATAAAGAAACTATGCAATTAAAACAGATAAGTCTTGTATGCTATTCATGTGTTTCCTTTTTTCTTATAAATCTCCACATGATGCTTTAAAAGCATACTGAGAACTGTTTTTTTTTAAAAGAGGAAATATTTTTCTTAAGGAAAGCGCAATATAACGTCTACAATAAGGTCCAAAGGACAGTAATGTTCCCACCGCAATACAGCTGACCATTATCTAGCACGGTTAGAAATTTAGATTTTAAGCCAGAATGTGAAAGTTTGTATTTAAAAAAAACTAGCATGTAGCAACGCTATATGTCGCAACGCCGCTATATGTCGCAACTAACGCTAAATGTCGCAACGCTGACGCTATATGTCGCAATCAACGCTATATGTCGCAATCGCCTACCGCTAAATGTCGCAACGTTGCCGCTATATGTCGCACAAAAATCGATTGCCGCTAAATGTCGCAACCCCTTGACGCTAAATGTCGCACTTGGTAGAAAAGTCAAATCAGATCAGGCACATTGACCGATTGGTTTCCATTTATATTTGTAACAAAACTACCTTTCACAAATACATATATCGCATTAACAGAGGTTATATCGGTAACAAAATGGAATTAAATATAAGCCGCGTGAATTCATATCGTTATTGCGTGATGTGTCTTATTACTACAATTTAATACAGTGGAACGGACAACAAACATCAAAATAGTTGGTAGCGGGACACTTGAAGGTCAAAGGTTAAATTCGTGTCCGCTCCATAACTTTTTCATTTATTATGCTAATTTGATCAAACTTCACACAAATGTTCACCGGCATTAGATATTGTGTCCCATGCAGCATCAAGGTCCCTACCGCGTCAAGGTCAAGGTCACACTTGAAGGTCAAATTCTTGTCCGCTCCATAACTTTATCATTTATTATGCGAATTTGAACAAATTTCAAACAACTTGTATGTAACCCAGGCATTCCGCACCGTCGGTCTATTTGAAGCATTGTCCTTAGCACCACAAACAGTTTTCTGACCAATGAAAAGCACACACGTCACAATAACATCAACTAGGTATAACAGAAACGTGATACTTTAATATAGTATATTATATTATTTACGCATGCGTAGCAAGATGGCTGACATGAAAATTTAAAGTGAGAGAAAATAATTTAAAATCGGATTTATGGTGATATATGGAAATTGTTTTTGATAATTTTGATGACAATCTGATTGGAAATATAGTAACTGTGCTGTTTGTGCTGGCTGATATACACTTAACGAAACATATAAGTACTCCGATTTCAAACTTGCAGGAAAACTCCGGTTTTCAAAATATATACCAAATCAATGTTGAAAATGTGTACTTACTCTACTTTCCGACTGCATGAATGATTTTAAAACAAAATCAATCATCCGAAACGCAATATGGTGGTCACATGCAAAAAACCGAAAATGGGCACGTGCATTTCGTGCAAGATGCCCACATTGTGTATTTTGATGCAAATTGTTAGTTTATTGATGTGCCTAACATAAAAACACAAAATGGCCCGAATGTCGCTGCAACAAAGAGGAATTGCCATTGGGCTATTACAGGGCGGCGCATCGCATGCAGAGGTATGAATTGACTAAACTTGAAGGTATTTGATTTTTTTTACAATGGTGATCTCAGTTACTGATTTTCTGTTAAGTTTGAGTTATTGTAAAATGCATTTACTATTATAAAATGATGATACTATGATTAAAGTTTATACAGTTTATACAGTATCGACTTAGACTAGTTATAGTAATTCTAACACAATATAATAAAAAATTGGTCGGAGTACTTATAAGTTTCGTTAAGTGTATATATCGTGATATAGAAAACGGGATTTGTTGTGTTTCTTGGATATAGCATTACATTTTGGCGGTAAATTAGATTTGATTGAAAACTCTATAGAATAATATGGTTAGTGCGTTGCTGTTTATATGATATAATGTTTATATGATGGAGACGAGAACTAGTACACCCTTATCACATACATATAACGTACCGGTACATAATAGGTTTAGTGAGTTTCAACAACAATGGGCGAATTGCGATCAGACACCAATTGGGCAAAATGGACAATCTGGATCCCATAACACCCAGGCAAATAGACCATTTTCTTCGCTAAATTCGATAAATTATTGCGAATATTTCAACAACTGGGAAAACTTGACGATATAGACTCGAATTTACAAAATTTGTCCTCGAATTTGACCAGAACAACATCTCAGTTTGACCAAGTTTAAAGACGGCTTAACCTTCATTTAGAGTTTACAAAACTCCAATTATACCACAGTATTGATGATAATGCCCGTAGCCGGAGAAACAATATAATTTTCTACGGATTAGCGGACATGCAAAATGAGAATTGCCTTGAAGTGTTAACGGAGTTTTTGTCTGACTGGCTTGACATTGATCTCGAGAGAATGTATATTCAACGAGTCCACCGTCTCGGTCATTGGGTCGGACAGTGCGAGGTCAAGATGGAGTAACGCGTAGACCGATTATTACGTGTTTTCGGGATTATCCGGACACTGAATTGATAATGAAAAGAGTCAATTGGTTAACTGGATCCCGTTACGGGATCGATAGGGACTACCCTGAAGAGATTGCTATTGCCAGAACTCGTCTTTACAAATACATGAAGTCAAACTATGAGCACTCCGAGAAATGTAAAATAGCGTATCCGGCAAAGTTGATTGTCAAGGGTAAAGTAGTGCGTGATGAATTTCCTGACTGGCACGCGGTACTGAACAGAAACCGAATTGACATTATAAATGACTTGTTTGCCAAGAAAGATATTTACTTACAATCAACAGTGATAGACGACAGGGCTGACGAGCCTAATTGTACAACATCCGTCACGCATGAACCCACCGCTCCGCATGAAATCGGCGTATCCCATAAACATCCAGAAAAACATGATAACTCGGTTAACAATGGACCCCCAATTTACTATGAACCAACTCACGGCCTCACGCTAACTATGGAAAATCTGTTTATAGTGATACTCCCGTTGATCATGTAACCCCTGAGAACGATGCCGCCGCCTTGAAGGGTTCCCCTACAAGAGCGAATCATGCGTCCCTTAACCATTCAAGCTCGTCATTTTATGGGGATTTTCCCCCACTTTCGAAAGAATCACAGAGTAATAGTGCAGCGCGTACCAGTGTTAAAGAAAGATCTTCAACTTAGGACCACGGGGAGAGACATGTTGAGTCATTGAACTTTGTGCTACTAAATATTCAGGGATTAGTGACTAAAAACGTTAATAAACTTGAACAACAAGATTTAGTCGACATTTTCAATTCAAATGATTTCATATTTATTGTAGAGACATGGGCAAATTGTTTAATTAATTTGGAAAAACCTGGGTTTAAACTATTTTCTGTACATAGAAAAGAAAGAAATATTAATGCAAAAAGAGACTCTGGTGGTATATGTTGTTATATTAAACAGAAATATATTAATTACGTACATAAAACAGACGGGGATGATATTTTATGGCTAAAATTTTCACGTAATCTTTTTGAATCTGATCATGACTTGTTTATTTGCTTATGCTATGTTTTACCTCAGGGAAGTAGTAGAGAACATTTAATAGAAATCCCGGTTTTTGATAGAATTATGAGTGAAATGTCAAAACTGTCACATGAGTTTGGTGATAATTGCAATTTTCTCGTGCTTGGAGACATGAACAGTCGAGTTGGGTCTTTAAAAGATTTTGTAGAACATGACGATGTTGATCGGTATTTTTCTGAATTATTGCCTGATGATTATATAACTGATGTTTATATGGATAGGTTGACAACCGATACCGGCGTTAATAGAAATGGGCGTCTTTTAATTGATTTTTAGCTCGACTATTCGATAAGAATAAGTAGAGCTATTGCAGTCACCCGAGCGTCGGCGTCCGCGTCGGCGTCCGCGTCGGCGTAACCACTTATGTTAAAGTTTTTGTAATAGTTCAAATATTTTCAAAGTCCATTGACATATGGCTTTGAAACTTTGCACACTTGTTCACCATCATGACCCCAACCTGTAGACAGGAGGAGGTAACTCTATCAAGCATTTTGACAGAATTATGCCCCTTTTTCGACTTAGAATTTACGTTAAAGTTTTTGTAATAGTTCAAATATTTTCAAAGTCCATTGACATGTGGCTTTGAAACTTTGCACACTTGTTCACCATCATGACCCCAACCTGTAGACAGGAGGAGGTAACTCTATCAAGCATTTTGACAGAATTATGCCCCTTTTTCGACTTAGAATTTACGTTAAAGTTTTTGTAATAGTTCAAATATTTTCAAATTCCATTGACATATGGCTTTGAAACTTTGCACACTTGTTCACCATCATGACCCCAACCTGTAGACAGGAGGAGGTAACTCTATCAAGCATTTTGACAGAATTATGCCCCTTTTTCGACTTAGAATTTACGTTAAAGTTTTTGTAATAGTTCAAATATTTTCAAAGTCCATTGACATATGGCTTTGAAACTTTGCACACTTGTTCAACATCATGACCCCAATTTGTAAACAGTAGGAGGTAACTCCATCAAGCATTTTGACAGAATTAAGCCCCTTTTTCGACTTAGAATTTACGTTAAAGTTTTTGTAATAGTTCAAATATTTTCAAAGTCCATTGACATATGGTTTTGAAACTTTGCACACTTGTTCACCATCATTACCCCAACCTGTAAACAGGAGGAGGTAACTGTATCAAGCATTTTTTTACTATCAAGCACTAAGAATAGTCGAGCGCTGCTGTCCTACCGACAGCTCTTGTTGTAAAGCTAGTGGCCTGCGCATAATGAACGGTAGAATATGTGGCGAAAAAGGCGTGTGTACATATAACGGACAATCAGCGAGAATTTTATTAGATTATGTTATTTGTAATACATCTGTTATGAAACATTTCAGTAAGTTTTATGTTGGATTACCTAATATATTATCAGATCATATAGAGGATATTTGTTTGTTTGTGTGTAAGATGAAATTTTATTTCATCGAGTGGGCTTTAAAAACAGTATTCTCACGAGTGGCGAAGCCACGAGTGAGAATACTGTTTTTAAAGTTCACGAGATGAAATAAAATTACATCTTACACAACAAACAGACAAATTTTCTTTTTATTTTATGCTTAAAAACAAGTTAAAACGAAATTTCCATAATTTTAACGTTAATATTAAAACTATTTCCCCCATTGAGAGCCCCATTTATTCGGAATTTCTCATTAAAAAAAAGATGTCTTGAGCTGAAAAATAAGTCCGCCAATCAACATTAAATGACGGTGATATTTATTAATTTTATTAAAAAAATATGAATGATCGCTTGTTTTGATAATAAAAACAAACAATTCTTGTAGGAGAAAAAGTCCAACCATCCATCCATATTTCTGTTACTTAGTGCGAATTTATATTAGACCTGGCTTTGTAAATTGTAAGCGGCAGCCATTTTTTAAAGTTGTGTATTTCATGGGAGGAAAATAATTGTGTAAGATTCAGAGGGATATAATTTGGATTTGTTAGTCATACACATTTTTAAAAGAAAGAAAACTTATTTGAGGATTGTAACAGACAAAAAATAAGTGTTGACAGATGTGAAAACATTCAGAAAAGGAGCTAGGAAAACTTGGAAACCTGCTCAAGAACGCTGGGTTGATTTAACTTATTCTTCGAGTTATGGCTGTCAATGCTTTCAATTTTTCATAAAGCATACGGCAGTTATTGCTCGTAGGATACTTTAATATGCCCAAATGTCATCAAGAGCAGTTTTGCATGGGGAAGGAATGTATTTTTGAGACTGTCAAAATGAAACAAAAAAACGAAATTTGGTGATTGGAATTTCATGAATTTGAATGAATAGAAGTAAGTTTTCTTCTTTTTATTACTTTTGACATTTAAGTTATTTATCAATTTCAGTTTTGCTTTTTCTTTAAACAGCCTGACATTGTCAGAATTGTCAGCAAAAATAAAATTGAGGTACCACATGGGGAAAATCTTAAAAAAGTAGTTTCGTCATTGAAAAGAGTGAAATTATATTTTGATAATTTTCACTGTGAAATTACCAAATATAATTTTCACGGATAAATCAGTAATCCACTGAAAAGCATAAAATAATGTACTGTAAATTTGTCTTTTGAAGGGATAAATAATGTAAATAATTTGAGTGCAGAGGAGAGCACATATGCAGATAAAGTGTCATTTAAATACAAATGGAATAAATCTAAGTTAAATATTTATAAAGAAAGTCTTCAGTCTGAAACTTTTGTTGAATCTATTAACAGGCTTGTAACGGAGTTAGAAAATAATGATACTTCTTCTTGTATAGATAGTAGTCTTAACTCTTTCTCTCAGGTCATGCATACTATTTGTTCACCTTTATTTGGCAGAAACGTTTTGAAACGAAAAAAGCAGACAAATAAAAATGCATGGTATGACGTAGAATGTAAAACTGCAAAAAATGATTTTTATGTCTGTCAAAACAGATTTAAATATAATGAATCTGATGAAAATTTAATAAATTTGTGTGAGGCTAGGCAAAAATATAAAAAACTTATTAGAAGCAAAAAATATTCATCTCGAAGAGAAAACACTGATAAACTGTTAAATGCAAGAGTTAAAAATGCAAGGCTATATTGGCAAATGCTGAAAGATACCGTTTGTAACAATGACCCTAAACAACCTAAATTAGATACTTTTGTTGACTATTTTAAAGCTATAAATAATCCTGAAGATGTTTTTTACCAAGCTGATGAAGATGTTTTACGTTTCAATGAGAATTTCTTGAATACAAGATATTTTTGATGAATTGAACATAGATATAACTGTGGATGAAATATATAGAGCTATCAAACAATTGAAGGGCAATAAAGCGGCTGGACCTGATTTGTATGTGAACGAATTATTTATTCATGGAGTTGATGATCTGTTACCATATTTGCATAAATTGTTCAATGCTTGTTTGAAATTAGGACATTTTCCGAATGTATGGAGTGAAGGTTATATAGTACCAATACATAAAGGTGGTGATGTTGATCAACCATCGAACTATAGAGGTGTTACATTGTTAAGTTCTCTCGGAAAATTATTTACTAGAATATTGAATACTAGATTAGATAACTGGGCTGAATCCTATGGTGTTTATGTAGAGGCCCAGGCAGGTTTTCGAAAAAATATGGGTACTGTTGATAATGTTTTTATTTTAAATGCTCTTATTTCACATTGTTTGAACAAAAATGAAAAGCTATATGTAGCTTTTGTTGATTTTAAAAAAGCTTTTGATTTCGTAGTTAGAGATGTACTGTGGTACAAATTAATAAAATACGGAGTGACTGGTAATATTCTCAAAGTTATACAGAGCATGTATGAAGGCATTTCCTCAAGAGTTAAACATTTTGATAATATTAGTGAAGCTTTTACTTGTAATTTAGGAGTAAGACAAGGTGAGAGCCTGTCCCCATTTTTATTTAGCATGTATTTGAATGATCTTGAAGATGTGTTTTTAGCTAAAGGAGTCGAGGGCATAGATACTGGTATTTTTAAGATATGTTTATTACTGTATGCGGACGATATAACTATTTTCTCTAAAACGGCTGAAGGTTTACAACATGCCTTGAACATCTTATCTGAATATTGTGATAGATGGAAGCTTACAGTAAATGTTGATAAGACAAAAGTAATGGTATTTAGAAAAAGTGGATTGTTGCCTCGAAATTTAGAATTTTTGTACAAAGACAGTCTTATCGAAATTGTTTCAAAATTTAAATACTTAGGAACATTGTTTAGCACAGGTGGTTCATTTAGAGAACACGATGTAATGTTATCAGGACAAGCTTTAAAAGCAATATACAAAATGAATAAATATGTATATAAATTTACAGATCTTTCTGTAAAACACCATTTAGAACTTTTTGATAAGTTGATTTTACCAATTTTGTGTTATTCCTCAGAAGTCTGGGGCTTTTTCAAAGGTATACAGGTAGAACGAACATTTTTGCATTTCTGTAAAACGTTAATTGGTGTTAAGATACCTACTCAAAATGATTTTGTATATAGTGAACTGGGCAGATTTAATCTAGAAGTTTACAGATCACGGGGGAGGAAGTGTTACACGAAGGATGGAGTTCTTATGATAACTTGTTTGGAGTTCTTATGATAACTGTCACGGAGTTCCTGGAAAACGTTACGGATTTCTGTGGAAAACTTTTCTATATACTAGGAGAACTCGCCTAAAAAATGGTTATTTTCAACTTTAAATGGGGAGTTTGAGGTGAAAAAATTAAACTTTGATAATTAAGCTTGCCCTACATATTGTATTTTGTTTCAGAACAAATCTTTTAGTCCATATTTCGTCGCCGTTTAAAAAAAATCTGGAAATTTTGAGAAAAAAATCCAAATTACTCGCTAATTCGTACATATTGCCCTTTTCATTTGTGATCTACTTCGTTGCTATACTTATTTACCTAATTATTATGGAGAGTTGCAAACATAAAGCCCGGGCTAATAAATTTATACCCGATTTTTCAAATGTTACGGAGTTCTTGCGATAACTCAAAATATGTCCTGGAGTTCTTATGATAACTTTTGTTACTGCCAGTGTGTTTTTGTGCTTAATCACGGCGCGTTTAAGCGTATTTTATTAGACAATAAGTGTGTAAATCATTATGAAGCATAGTACGCTTATCATTTGCACAAAAATTTGGTTATATAACGTTGGTTTTGATCGTGTTTTTCAGTTCAAGAGATATTTTTCATACCTCCGTTTCTTGTGTTTTTTGTGTTTGTTTTGGTCTTTTTGGTTGTTTTTTTTTATTATTTTATTGGAATGACTGTAAACATACTTGATGTAGAGCATTTACTTACAGGATAAAAAAGCGCTTTGAATCATGATTTCGTCATATATACATTATTCCTGGCAGTTTTAGAGAACATTAAGTAACTATGCTATCGGTATGCATGTAAATGGTTTTCAGCAAAATAGGAGGTAGTATGCACTACTTTTATCTAAATTTAATGAGGTGGGTGTCGTCTTTATGTTTCAACGGGTATTTCAATTTCTAAAAGGTATCAGTTTTTGTCATAGAAACGTATAAAGTTCTATGACAATGATATGACGATAGAAAGTAAGTCTTCAATAAGATATGTGAGTCACCGTAAGGTTCATGCCGTTTATCGACCTTGTTCCTTTCTCTATTAAATCCAATGTAGCATCACGTGACGTACAGCAATTTCCATATTTCGGAAAATTACTGCATACATTTTTCTTATCAAAGTTGGAGTCCTAGTGGAAATTTTGCAACAACTTTTGCTGTAATTGATTACAAAAATATATTGTCGAACTTCTTTCGCTCGAACCCGTAGGGCACGTGCAAATTTGTCGATGAGATCGGTAGTAATCGGTTGATTTTTATGCATAAAAAGATCATACATTTCGGGTGCATGGGTGTAAAGGATATCCAGGTTATTTACGATACATGGTATATAATGATACAATTTACTTAGCCGCTTCTTGAGGGAAGCCCAACTACACGGTGCATATCCATATCGGTACCCTCTTTGCGAAATCTGCTCAAACGGTACCCTCTTCGAACATGCACAGGTCATTCTCTGCTAAAAACAAACCAGCGATGGATAACAATCCAGTAAAATTTCATTGTAATAAGGAAAGGAGGTATGACACGTAGAAAAGATGTATACCACGGAACACTAGAATGTTTTATTTATGTGCTGATTTGCCATGTGCACGTTTTTCATGTACTGCAAATTCACAATAAGCTACAAAAAATCGACATGTCTTGCCTCGCCCATCACATCGACATATTTTTCGGGCTGAAATGAACCTTTGGCTTGATTATATTTGCATTATCACACATATTTAATATGTTCATATACATATCATATTCGGACAAATGGCAGTATATTGTCAAAAATAAATGAAAAATTCATAAAAACACCCTACTTTCGGTTTTGCAGCGGCACGGGCTACCACTCTTCATTTGAATTTTCATATCACATGTACCCTCTCATTTTTTAACACATAGGTACCTTCAAAGCACGACATATACTTTTATGTGTTAATCGCTAAGTATGTAATATTTACATAAAAGTAAGAAATATTACATACATACTTAACGATTAACGCAAATAAAAGCATCGAACCCACGCCAGAGAGGTAATTGGATTAGAAGTCATCGACTCAAACCCCTCGACCATGGAGGCGGTCGTTCCTGAAGATAGCTTAGCACCTGTTTATCCTATGTAGACTGTACACCAAAGCAGTTTCATGTCTTCCCCAGATATATTGAATGATCGTGTTTTAATTTTGCCACATGACCTCAATGTTGCATTTTGCGGAAACTTATGACATAAAACTTTTGTTGACGAACAGTATACACAGAAACATTTAGTGCATTCGTTGGGTTTTATAATGTCAATATGATTTCGCACAAATTTAATTAGGAACTAAAACACGATCAAAGCCAACGTTATATAACCAAATTTTTGTGCAAATGATAAGCGTACTATGCTTCATAATGATTTACACACTTACTGACTAATAAAATACGCTTAAACGTGCCGTAATTTAGCACAAGAACACACTGGCAGTAACAAAAGTTATCATAAGATCTCCAGGACATACTTTGAGTTATCACAAGAACTCCGTAACATTTGAAAAATCGGGTATACATTTATTAGCCCGGGCTTTATGTTTGCAACTCTCCACTATAAATAGGTGATTATGTATAGCAACGAAGAAGATCACAAATGAAAAGGTCAATATGTACGAATTAGCAAGTAATTTGGAAATTTTTCTCAAAACTTCCAGATTTTTTTAAACGGCGACGAAATATGGACTAAAAGATTTGTTCTGAAACATAATACAATATGTAGGGCAAGCTTAATTATCAAAGTTTAATTTAGCACCTCAAACTCCCCATTTAAAGTTAAAAATAACCATTTTTTAGGCGAGTTCTCTAAGTATATAGAAAAGTTTTCCACAGAAATCCGTAACGTTTTCCAGGAACTCCGTGACAGTTATCATAAGAACTCCAAACAAGTTATCATAAAAACTCCATCCTTTGTGTAACACTTCCTCCCCCGTGCAGATTATGTTCAATAATCAGATATTGGTTGAATATGTGTATGTCAGAAGACAACAAGTATACGAAACATGCATATTTACTATTAAAAGCAGATTGTGAAAATAATAGTAGGAAAATAAATTGGGTTTCGAACGTAAGATCATTATTGTCTAGATTAGGTTTTAACAATGTATGGCAAAACCAAGGAGTTCCGCATGTTAAAATATTTCTTAATGTATTTAACCAGAGAGTTAGAGACACATGGAAACAGGATTTAAATGCTCGAATCAGTAATTCTTCCAGAGCACTATTTTACCACACTTTTAATGATTTCAGTTTTAGTAGATATTTAGATATAGTTGATATTAAAAAGTATAGAATAGCTATGTCACGTTTAAGAATGTCTTCTCATCGTCTAGAAATAGAGGTGGGTAGATGGAGAAAACCCCACAGTGTACCTTTAAATGATAGAGTCTGTGTAGCATGTAATCAATTAGAGGACGAGTTCCATTTTGTCATTATATGTCCTATTTATCAGGAACTCCGAACAAGATTTTTAAAGAAATATTACTGGAGGTTTCCTAGCATGTTTAAATTTGTTCAGTTGGTTACAAGCGATAATGTACATGATATTAGAAATTTAGCTATGTTTATATACCATGCCTTCCATATTAGACAACAGTTACAAACAATTCTCGTGTAAAGGTACAAAAATGTTTAATTTAAAGTTCTATATATATGTTTTATGCGAACCGAATATCTAGTCCAATGCAAACGTACATAGAAATTAATTGACACATTGTATTGTACTTCTATATGTGTAATTTACGAATATTAGCTGTCATGTAATTGTATATAGATGTATTATTGATACATTGCAATTCTTTGTGTATTATATGTATAATAGGTTAAGTAACACGATGATTATAAAGGCTATACATTTGTAAGTTTCAAATCATACACTGGTCTTACTTGTATCAAGTTTGAAGCATTATATGTGTTCAAAGTATAGTTTAGAAGTAACATTTGTTTTGTTTTGTTTGTATAATTTCAATATTTTGTGCCATATTACTATTGCAATAAATCAAAACCATATAGCTTAGATTAGTAAATGTAATACAAAGACCAGTGTATGGAAGAGAATTAAAAGTATACTTTGTAATAGATGCTGACAATGTCTCTCCCGTGATTGCAAGCCTAATACATACACGAAGTATTTCTTATTATTATATATTTGAATGTAGAATCTCTCAAAAAGTAAATAACTTGTAAATTAAATATAATCAATGGTAACCATTATAATAATGAAAGAAAAGAAATACTTGCAGTCACGTCATCTTGCTATGTAATTAGTTATTTACTTATGCATACATGTTATTGTATATATTATGAATGCTTGTACATGACTCTTTTGAGAGTTAATTTGCAAAATAAAGATTCTTCTTCTTCTTCTATATAATTATACAAGCGTAAAGTGGCTGCGAAACAATTGTTTGATGGAAAGGCATGAAAAACTGTTATTTAAAAGGTAGCTGTTGAGTTTTACCAAATTGCTTAACAGCATGTAAAAAAAAAACAAAAAAATGTATTACTATGTTACACCACGAAGTTATAAATTACAATCTGATCTTAACATTTTACTGGGTTAAAGGGGAATCGTTACTATAGTATAATTATAATAGTAAAATATTTCCTTCTTATCACACGGTTTATTTGATTGTAACGGGTCTGATCAAAAACTTTAATGCGTTAAATATAAAAAATATACATTTCTTCATAACGAACTTGTTTCTAGTTTTAAGGCAAAAACATTAGATGGATAGTTTCAGATACACATTTTGTATTATGAGAATGTAACACAGTTTGCGTGTTTGTCCAATACAAAACAGTGCCCCTTTAGATCCAGACAGGTCAGGTAACAAGATTCTATGCGTCATCATTTCCTGAGCTTTATTGTCTAGTTCCATGATATTTAGTCTCGATTACCTACCCCCAATACATGAAAATCTGAAATCGTCCAGTCCATTGGATGTTTACGGACATGAGAAAATACTTTCTTTTCATTTGACAAAAATGAAAAATAAAAATGTTTTGCAACAATGCGAGAAATTTAAAATGTGCCCCCAAAGTGTTAAAATTATGTACGAGACATTTTTTATTTACTTGTGTTTTTATTGGGAACTCGCAAAATAAATCGTGTAGTGCCGCAGTAAATCATGTGTGTCTGGAGACCGCAGGGTATTGTTCCCTGCGGTCTGGAGACCGCAGGGTATTGGTACGCGTTTAACTTTTGAGGCATGGAGGAGCACGTGACCTGTTTTCGATACATGGAGGAGCATGTGATTTGTAAACCGTACATGATTGGTTAATTGACCTTTTCGAAATCCTAGCTAAATACCGATTGCCGGTATGTTACGGATTTATCTGTAGGGAATTAGTCCGAATTACCCCTAATTAAGAACAAAAAACTATTACGTGATTTTCCTATTTTTCTATAATTATTTTACCGTTAAAGGTGGAAAAACATGAATGATGTGTTTGAAAATTATCAATGTTTCTTTAATATCTATCTCAAATTTTACAAACATTAAATTGTTTATAAATACTGAAAATCTACAAAGTTAAAATATTCGTTGTAGCATCTGCCATAATAAATAGAGATATTTTCTGCGTAAACTTGTGTGTTTACTTTATTAATTTTTTTTGCTCGGAATTATTCATAAAATGGTAGGCCTATTTAATCATTTTCTGAAAAAGAAATAATTGTTTTATGTTCGACCTTCTCCGGTTTTCAACGGTCATCAGTTTCCAAAGACCTAGCTTCTTCTATATTGATCGTGTATTCAATTGTCAACTATATTCTTGATACAAACGTTTATTTATTCCCCCCCCCCCCCCCCCCAAAAAAAAAAATTAAAAAAATTAAAAAATCGTCGCCCTAATTCCATAATGATGTAAGTCGTATTTTTACCATTTTGAGAAAATCGACTTCAAAGTTTTAACAGGCTATATCTTCACACTTACTCAACCAATTTTAATATACAATATATCATAGTGTGCAGAATTATTTTAACTTTTACACTTTTAATTACGAAGAAGTTCCTGTAGATAGTTTTTTAAAAAATCAAAATAAAAAAAATGAAAAATCACTGAAAAATATATTTTATTGACAAAAATACAAGAACCAGAATGCTGTAATAAGTTACAGCAATGTGACCCTAAAATATCATTACATTTAGGAGTTACAACAGTGTGAAATAATGACTATTTTACTGTTTTATACTGAAATTATATTAAATTTAGACGTAACTAGAAATTGAATGCTTTAACGAATAGTCTGGATACGTTTGCTTTTAATGTTTTTAACTGAACTGTGTACAACAATAACTCATTCGTATAAAAGCAATGCTCAATTTCTAAGAGTTTCAGTCAAATATTAATTCTATTTTACTTCAACAAACGTTTGATGAAACAACTATGACAATTTAAAGGTTCCTTAATGTTTTTATATGGTCTTAAGCCTTTGTAACATTTCTTCACAAAATCATTTTTTCTACGTGTCAATCGAATGAATTTTTTTTAACCATGCATACTTTTTTTCTTTTTAAAAAATAGTTTTTGTAATGGATAATTTTCGGTTCAAATCACTTGATAATTAATTACTGGTAGTATTACCTTATGAGTTAAAAGTAGATATACAAGAATTATTTTTAACTTAGAAACTTAATTTTGCTTTGCATGTTCCAATTACATAATAAATTTTAGCATAAGGTTGAAAATGATTATGTTGACAAAAAGGTATAAACTGACACCCCGTTGATTTATGCAAAACAGCTGAGTAGGTCAACAGGTGGGCATTCTGTTTAATAAGTATTTGTTGTGCAAATATCGTCTCTTATTCAACGCTAAATGGTGCATCTGGGCCAACTCTCAGCTTTTATACTTTTGTTATAGTGATATTGTCAACTTTAACCATTTGAAGTCTTTGACATTTGGACGTACTGTTTTAAGAACACAAACGAGTGATGTAGGACTGAACACTTCTGCCATTTTAAAAGTGTTTTGTCTTTCTTTCTATATGACAGTTGGTATTGTTAACCACTCTGGATTGCATAATGCCTTGGACAGTAAAACTTTTGATATTTTTGTGATCGTTATATGAAAGTGCAGAATTTTGAAATTATGAAAATTATGAAATTATGAATTATGAAATAAACATGAAGTAAACACCACCTAATTTAACATTAGTTATGAGTGGTAAAGTTATATGTGTAAATTTTATTCGAATCACTTAGCATTAGTACGGTAATTTGTCTAATATAGTTAAAGACAAAATGTAACAATGGCAGTAGTATTTTTCCAATTTGATGAGTTTTGTTTGTAAGTTAAAAGTATAACTGCAAAACCTGATTGTACATACATGTATTTAATCTGAATATGTACAAGGTAACATTGATCAATCAATCATATAATCAATCACATATCAAGTTATGAACAGCTGATACTTGTGAATATTGAAACTTTGTATCAATTTATCCGATTTCCACCCTATCCGAATTTCATAACCCAGCATGGTGCTTTGAATTTAGCTCAAGGGTTAAGAATAGTTATTATTTCTTTTTAAGGTTTGAAACATATCAATAAAATATTAATTTATAGATAATTAGATAACATCTAAAGCAAAACACTTATATGTTATCAAGAAATATAAAACGTAAAATGTCATTCCTGATACCTTGAAAAATCTGCCATTTTGTCAAAACAGCATCACGTGACTAGAATCTTAACAAACTATTGGTTCAGAAGTTACGATATTATGGACTGTATTTTCATCACAATTTTTGGACTTACAGCACTCTGACCCATTCAATATATTGTTACAGACAAGAACCAGAGTGATGTTGTTCTTACCATTAGATAGAGCAAAAAATTACGAACATTTTGATACCAAATACTCATTTTTTTCAAAATTGGAGTTACGACACTCTGGAATTAGGGCGACGAAATGTTGAAAATAGTTAAATGAAATATCTTTATATCATTAAAATGTTCACCGCAGGAAACCATTTTACTTGTATAAGACTTGGTATAAAGGCACTGTGACGCCGCATAGAAGCCCTGCCGCATAAACGGGTTCAAAGTCATTGATGCGGTGATTTTCCTCGCATAATAGTGGTGAACACGTTTATGCGGCTAGGCGCAATGCATAAAGCGAAAATTGTTTTTATGCGGCGCAACAGTGCCTTTTTGCCACATAAAGAGGTTGAACCTGAGTTTATATATTATCAAGCCAAACAAAGTAAAGTATTAATATTTCAACAACTTTCGATAATAATTTATCCCTTAAACAGGGATTCCATTGTAGACTACCGTAGAACGGTTCTAACACATTAAAGTAAAATAATGTTATTTTATAATTTTCTTTCATATACAAAATCGAGTTACTTGTATGCCTAGATATGCCTCTAAAACCTGCGCGCCTGTTCCGACAAATGCGGCGGCAATTTTTCACGATTGAGCGAGATCAATTTCACGACATAATAAAAATTTAGTACACAACCGAGCATATTCAAATGAGTTAAATATATACATGTATTTATATTCAAAGGGGCCTTTTAAAGATTTTTGGATAAAACAAAGCTACGTCCAAGTTTTCATGTATAGTGATTGTGCATTACGAAGATCGATTGGAAATGTTTGATTACAGTATATTATGGAATTCCATAAACGACAGCCAACTGTTGACTGCTTACTGCGCGCTGCTTACACTATTGCTTACTGCCTACCGTGCGTTGCGCGTATTTATTTGCAATGTATCAGCCAAAGGATTCCGACCGAGTTATCAACGATTTATTGCACAGACACGCATAATTATTTAGGTTTTGGTACATTTAATGCTATAAGCAGTGAACAATAAGCAGTAAGCAGTTGACAGTATGCAATTGACAGTAGGCAGTTGACAGTAAGCAGTAGGCAGTTAACAGTAGGCAGTAGTTAGTCAGAAGTAGACAGTAAGCAGTTAACAGTAGGCTGTCGTTTATGGAATTCCATGTTATAGTCCATGCATTTATTAATTTATCAGTGAATTCCTTTAAATGTTGTTTTAAGAATATATATGTACCTGTAAACTATTAAAGTAAATTAGGAGGCAGAAAAATACCAAGGGTCCAACCGGGTTTTGAACCACAGACCTCTTGGTCCGTAGACGGACACCTCAACCACGTCGTTAAAGGGTTAATCTAACAGCAAGGCTGATGGAAGTGGCCTATATACCTACAACCACTACACTCCTCCCCTCTTCACTTTTCAGAGCTAGCCAACTCTCCTGAATGACACTCCTTGCTTACCGCATGAGTCCGTCAAACACTTCTGACACCATAAAGTAAATTAGGAGGCAGAAAAATACCAAGGGTCCAACCGGGTTTGGAACAACAGACCTCTTTGTCCGTAGGCGGACACCTCAACCACATCGCTAAAGGGTTTACCCAACAGCAAGGCTGTTGGAAGTGGCCTATATACCACTGCACTATATTGTGTTTGACCTCCAGAACGGCAACTATTTCGGCAACTGAATAATTTTTTGACCAATATAGTTGTAATAGGTCGTCCATTTTTATTTTAATGCTATAAGCAGTGAATAATAAGTAGTAAGCCGTAAGCAGTTGACAGTAAGCAGTTGACAGTAAGCAGTAGGCAGTCAACATTTGGCAATTCCATAGTATATTGATTCATTAATGTTCCCAAAGAAATATTGAGATAAATATAAAAAGTTATGAAAGTATAACAATTCTGTCATAAACCTAAATCAATACACCGCATAGTTACGAATATCGATCAACAGATCAATTGGGTATTATTTAATACTTACATGTAGTAAAGCCTATCTAGTCAGATTATGAACAGGTATAATATAAAATATATATTAAGATATAGTTCCCCCTTAGCATTAACAAGCGGTTTGCTCAGTTATGTCAAATAATATAACAAATATACATGTATATCCAAATGTTTTTGTTGATGCATTTTGTGAGAAAGACATCCTCAAAGAGAAAGTTTGATCTCACACCTGGTCCGTGGTTGAGAACCAAATCCATCCCTTTTATCAAAAACCGTTTCTATGGCCATACAAGGTTTTTGCCATAGACCGCGAAATACAACTTTTGTTTGCTTACTAGGATATGTTTTCATGTGTAAATGGTATAAACTTTAAATGTTTTAACACTTACTTTTTGTTTCAGTTCCATCTGTTACTTTCCTACCAAGTGCGACATTTAGCGTCAAGGGGTTGCGACATTTAGCGGCAATCGATTTTTGTGCGACATATAGCGGCAACGTTGCGACATTTAGCGGTAGGCGATTGCGACATATAGCGTTGATTGCGACATATAGCGTCAGCGTTGCGACATTTAGCGTTAGTTGCGACATATAGCGTTGCTTCATAGCATACATTCAAATGAAAACTATATTGTCAAACAGAATGATAATTTGCACCAATCCCTATCAGTGAACTATAGTAGTGAGCGTAAAGTATGTCAATTACAAGAAGTAACTAGATTTGTGAATCTTAATAGTACTGAACTTAAATGATACTATATTAAAAGAAGAGTGTTACAGTGAGCTGAATATTTGAGCCAAGTTTCATGAAAATCCTTCAAAGAATACGAGAGGTATGGAGCGGACACGAAACACAGGCTCAAATATTTGAAAGACCCTGATGTACGTCATATGGCATACGAGAAGTCTCATACTTATAGTGAAATATATTCGATGGTCTACACTAAAAACTCTTTTAATAACATCTGCTGATGCTTCTTTAAATAGAATCACACAAACACTTTTACTGCTATTGAAATATCTGGAAAAAGTGATCCATTGGAAGCATTAAAATCAGCAAAATTACATGAAAATTACTGACTCGGTTTGATTGAATCTCTGCATAAGGGATAATGAAAATGTGATAACATCCCTCACCAGCGCGCTAAAAGTAGATCTACGCTCGATTCCTCGTTCATCTTCTACAGCGCAATATGAATATTTTGACAAAATTACGATAAGTGGTTTTTAGCATTGTGTATTATTTCTGTTTTTGTAATGTATTATATAAAAGAAGTTTCGTTGTTCGGGTCAGACTGGTCTTTGAAATATTTGTATTTAGTACATGAGCAAGTAAGATCTATAGGTTTGGCCTTGACCAAAATTCTGAACCAAGGGAATACAGAAATTAAAGCTGACATGTTTTGAACGTCTATGAAGGAGGACTGTTTACAAGAGGCAGGACGTGAAGTGGTTGCACACTTGGTTCAAGCGAGCGAATCGGTTGCAAACTTGACAAAATGTCGAAAACGGCGTGATTATTTGAAACGGGCGAACGAGTTTTTGCCAGGCAAGTGGGTTTCTTTGTTATTTTGAAGTTCATTAGTATGTCTATTCCATAATGAAATATATATGCCACACTCGGTTTAAGGTTTCAGCATCCTAGATTCTGTTTTGACGAAGTTATTGAAGATATAAACTGATCATGTAGATATTTTGAAATTTGACATGTGACTGTTCTGGTCGGTTTTTCTCCTAATTTATTCGAATTTGTAAGTTTTGAACTGCATTTAACAATAACAAAATATGTTTCTGTCAATGCTGTACAAATGGTTTAGTTCGCAAGTCTGAAGATAACGTTCAATACACAAAAATATCTTGTTCAAGCACATTTTGGTTGCAGACTTATACTTCAAACATTTTTGGTTGCAAACTTATTCTTATTCTATTGAAATTCATAGTAAAATTTTGCAAAAACATGTTTCAAATGAAAAATACTGCATTTTACATGGTTTTGAGAGGTAAGGAGGGTTGTAGAGTGGGTGTAGGGGAGGGGGTGGTAGTGACCAATCAACGCGCCGAACACCTATGTCCATAGTCGACTTCTATTTTCAGAACCGCATAGTGACGTAATAGATTCTAAAGTGAATGATAATGAGGCCAAATAAAGTTTGACACTAAATATGTTAGTATTAATGGATGATCCGTGCTGTTCTACAGAAATTAGAAACATTCTCCTGTCGCTATCGCTCCCGTCGAAGTTTCTTATTTCTGTAGAACAGCACGGATGAACACTAACATATACATAAAATCACAGTTTGACGTTCTATATTTAGACATGTGACGTAATCATTATACACGTGACGTAACCACTAAAAAATGTGACGCGCTGAAAATAAGTACGGGAACAAATCAGGCGCAATATAGGTAAATATCAGATACAGCAACATTTATTTATTGATGTCGTGTTAGAATCGAAATAGTGATTTTTTCGCTTGATAACATCATGCATCACTGTTTGTCGTTCGGATGCTCATCATTATATCACTCGGGCTACACCCTCGTGATATAATTCCTCTCACAATGATGTTATTGAGCGATAAAAAAAATCACTGTTTTGGATATATTATTTCTTAAATAACACACACTTTCGGTTCTTTTATGTTCAATAGGGAAAAATTCGGGTCGTGTTAGATTATTCATTAAAGTACAGTTGAATATCCAAGCACAAATCAATTTTTCTACATGTTCTTGGTATGTGTTTGTTGTTTAATAATAAAGTTGCATATTTTTTTGAAAAAGAAGAACCTAATGCATAAATTCACAAAGTAATGTCATGTCTGAAATTATAAAATGTTTGTCTGTCGCGACAAGGATTGAAACGTCTGGTCGAAGCAAAATAAATTGGATAACAAGTAAAATTGAAATGATTGGTATACTTGATATAATGAATTCAAGACAATATGTCCCGAGAATATATACATTTAAATATTGGTACGAATTGCATAATGTTCGAATGATTTTGAGGACGAACTGTTCTGCAGTGATCTCCCCTAACTGGCCGTAGTGTAACAAGTTTACGGTTGCGGAAGAACCGCCTCTCTGATAGTGGGCGTGGATTAGGTTTTGTGACATGTAATTTAATGATATATTCGACAAGTGATATTGATCAAAGTTGTCCTGGTTCCCTTCTGCCCCGTCAACGAAGACAAAATGCTAGCATACGGAGCATTATTTTAAATTTTCGCGACAATTTAAGGCGGAGCCGAACTTCAACAGAGGCGGAGCAAATGAAGTATGTGTCACTGCCTCAGTCGTAACCTCTTTCAACGGTTAAGTTTTAGAACGATCGACTATAGAAGTTATTTATTATGTAGATAAAATAAGATGATAAAAAAGAATATGATATTCAAACATGGCACTATAATTTCAGTTAGACGTTTATTCTAATCCCTTAAAGCTCTGTGACATGTTGTGCATCAGAAAAGCTATTTTTGTTAGAAAATTTGAGAACAGTGTGATTTTGTTAAAACGAAAAAATACACAAAATCAAGTCTAAAATTTCACAAATAACCAAATGCATGCTTGCAAGCGGCGTCTACACAAATTATCATAACTTATTTTTGGTTAATTGTATGACGCGTCAATAACATGATACCCTCTTTCTATATCTGATTACCTATATTTGGTTTAACCCGACGCGTGAATGTAAAGCATTAATTTTAACTTCAAGTAAAAATATAGAATCTAATTGTGTCTGAAATGAACAAGTTTTTGTTAGGGGTTTTTTAAATGCCGACATAAAGCCTTTTGTCATGTTACGATGACGTAACAAACGTCTACTTGTTAAAACGATTTTAAAACAAAATCACACTGATAGCTGCCAGCTTAGCTTGTTTACAGTAGGAATTCACTTTTACCAGCAACGACAATGACCGCTGTTCATGTGCCGGTAAGCAATTTTTTTATACTTATTATATACTGTTATCTATATACTAGTAAGCTTAATTTTACTAAAAGATTTTACTAAAATTTTATCGACTCGCAAGAATGTATGTGTTGAAATGAGTAATTTTCAAAATCAATTTTTCTACCTTTCTATCTACGGAAATGGAGATGTTGTCAAGATTATGAACAACAGATGTGCTTTTGTTTTTAATTAAGTTAGAAGATAGATATAAGCAATCGTTCGTTACATTTTTTAAAAGTGCTATCTAATTTAGCATTTATTTAGATGTATATAATATCATTGTAAAACTAACATTTTACGAAACTTTTAATTGTAACAAACTCATTTTGTTATATTGCACGCTGACTACTAGATAGATCTAGTGCTATTTTGTATTGTTACATCGAACTATGAATACAAGATAGTGCTATTTTGTATTGTTACATTAAACTATGAATACAAGATAGTGCTATTTTGTATTGTTACATTGAACGATGACTACTAGATAGTGCTATTTTGTATTGTTACATTGAACGATGACTACTAGATAGTGCTATTTTGTATTGTTACATTGAACTATGAATACAAGATAGTGCTATTTTGTATTGTTACATCGAACTATGAATACAAGATAGTGCTATTTTGTATTGTTACATTAAACTATGAATACAAGATAGTGCTATTTTGTATTGTTACATTGAACTATGAATACAAGATAGTGCTATTTTGTATTGTTACATCGAACTATGAATACTAGATAGTGCTATTTTGTATTGTTACATTGAACTATGAATACAAGATAGTGCTATTTTGTTTTGTTACATCGACCTATGAATACTAGATAGTGCTATTTTGTATTGTTACATTGAACTATGAATACAAGATAGTGCTATTTTGTTTTGCTACATCGACCTATGAATACTAGATAGTGCTATTTTGTATTGTTACATTGAACGATGACTACTAGATAGTGCTATTTTGTATTGTTACATTGAACTATGAAAACAAGATAGTGCTATTTTGTTTTGTAACAATGAACGATGACTACTAGATAGTGCTATTTTGTATTATTACATTGAACGATGACTACTAGATAGTGCTATTTTGTATTGTTACATTAAACTATGAAAACAAGATAGTGCTATTTTGTTTTGTAACAATGAACGATGACTACTAGATAGTGATATTTTGTATTATAACATTGAACGATGACTACTAGATAGTGCTATTTTGTACTGTAACATTGAACGATGACTACTAGATAACGATGACTACTAGATAGTGCTATTTTGTATTATTACATTGACCGATGACTACTACATAGTGCTATTTTGTATTATTACATTGAACGATGACTACTTGATAGTGCTTTTTTTAATATTACATTGAACGATCACTACTAGATAGTGCTATTTTGCCGGCTCGCCACGGCGAGCCGGTATTGCGTTAGGATTTTACTGAGAAACAACCTAAAACTCCGAATCCATCCAAAAACTTAATCGAAGCTTGGCTTCCAGCTTTCTACAAAATTTATCTGTCAGGGCTGGAATCCAAAATTATTTAGCCAATCAAATTTAATCTAACATAGCGTCAAAAAAAATTCTATTTTCACGCCATTTTTAAACAGCAGCAAGTATTGCTTTGAGCGCAAAGATATAATGATGATTAAAATGTTTATTTTCATGAATTCTTTTCAATAAATCATATTTATACTGACTTTTGATTTAGCGATTTCACCTGTTTTCTCTGTAGTAAGTTTTCGTTTGGTTAATTACCATTAGTGTACATCTGGTTCTGTGCATTTTATTCTTTTTTTTCCCGGTCATTTTATCCTTTCCGGTATTTAGGGTGGGGGGAAAATCCCGGGATCCGGGATAGTATTAGATATATAGGGAAAAGGAATAAACTATATTTTTGTTGATTATTGTCGTTAAATCTTTGTACAGGATATGATCATTATACCAAGCCCTCCTTTTATGCTCATTATGAGCAAGTTGTGCTCTGGTGAGCATAAACAGGAATTGGGATCCCTATTCATCTGTTGTCCCTAATGTGTAATTTAGTTTCTCTTAAAATGATATCTATGAAACCAAAGACTGCACATTAACCACACTACAGGAGTCCTCTTTCATAGTTGTTCATATTGTTCTACACGTAGGTCAAGGACACGTCTTATATTGAAACACATACGCACACCTTTATACTAAACCTTAAATATTTGGCATGTGGTATTGCCTTGTTGACCACTTTAAAATTTTGTTCATGTATCTACATCATATCCATTTGTTTAAAATGTTTCACATACCAAGATTAATTAAGTGGACATAATTTTTATTAAAATGCTTAGGGAAAATATGTTTAAGTCTTATTATTGATATAAACTTCAATGTCTCCAGCTTTAATATTGAATATGTACCAATGCCTTGAGAACTTGTACAAATCAAATGAATCTAAATTCGCCCACACCCAAGAGAGTTCTTCAGTAATATATTCCTGTATTGGACTTGTGTCTGTCACTCATTCCAATACTAAATAACATATTACAACCACAGGAACTTGAAATTCTATCAAATAACCGATATTAATGATAATATTCAAATATACCCCCTATATACTATAAATAAACATTTATACTGTATAGGGGGTATATTTTGGATATTATCATTAATATTGATAGAATTTCAAGTTCCTGTGTTACAACTTAACTTCGTATAAAGAGACATCTTTATGAATTCTACCTATCTAACATTTTTTTGGTCAAGGTCAACAGGCCATATAGTAAATGTGCATAGACATAGGGACTTCATTATATCTGTTTACATGCATCTTCATATATACTCATATTCCTCTTTGTTAAACTGAGAGAACTGGCTTCCATAACTTTATATGTCACTTTTATTTTGATGTTCGCTGAAGTCTCTTCAGCTAACAGAACTGTCATTTTTACACCTGGAAAAAAATTACGAAGCGAGTCGCTACTGGCTTTTTTAAAAGCTAACCTTGTGTATTATTACATTGAACTATGACTACTAGATGGTGTGATTGTCAGAAGAACACATTTCTATCTGAAAAGTGTGTTTTGTAAAGTATCAAATATCCTTTTCGGCCATGAATTTTTAGGAGTTATTTGTTTTGCATTAGGTGCACAGCGTATTGAAAAACAGATATCGGATTCGTCCCATTGAATAGAAATGTATTAGTAAATTGCATAAAATATTTTTAAAAGGGTAGAGTTACTTTCGTACTACTATTGATGTATTTAATTGCTATAATTTGACATTTGCTTGAATATAAACTGTGAAATTTTCAACTGATCCCAATGAAATAAATAGCCCTAGTTTAACACTATATTGTTAACCCATATCATGTAGCTTTAATTATTTAATTCAAAGTTGATCACTATTTCTGCTATCTTATAAAACTAGTTATGTATAACACTGTTTATCACATACTCTTGCCGCTTTTGCGACTCGCCACAGTCTCTCATAAAATAATTTTATTTAACTAGTTCAATAAATTCAGTATTTTTAATTAATACATTTCAAGAACTATCATTTCTCTAGTCTTTTGCAAAAAACATCTGCTGGAATGCGGGCTGTCTCGAATTTCCGCGGAGTCATGATGAAATCAACTGAAAATATCTGGAACTAAGAAAAGACTGTAAAAATAAAAAAAGAACATAAAAAGGGTGGGTGGGGCGAGAATATGTATGCTTTCTTCTGTCATTTTAAGAATTTTACTTTTACACATATACTCCATTATATACAGTACACGCACATGAAAATCGTTCAAAATTATAAAGGTGAATCGAATTAACGTAAAATCATAAATATTTGCTATAGATATAACAGATACCATAAACTACGTATTGTTCGAAACAAAAATAATTTCATTTTTGTTCAATTAATTTTAGATACTCGGAGTCAATACATAAACCTACTGGAATTAGCAACATCCAATGATGACAAAGCTATTATAAATATAGATGTAATAGTCAAGCTTTCTTGCTTCTTCATGTGATATGAAACACATGTTTATGATATAATTACATGTAATACTCGTACGAGGGCACTTCTTTGAGTATAATAATTAATACAATCATGCATTCAGAAATTATATGTACAAATATAATATACTTTATGTCTTTTTTGTTAATATTTATTGGTACAGGAACTCGATATTTTAACTGTACAGCCATCCAATCATATGGCGATATTGGATTTCGTTTGAATTATTTAAAGTTGCATATTAAATGCTCTTTCTGCGTAAAGTTTTTGCTACATCTACTGTATGTAAAGTTCATGAATGACTCGTATTTACAATATGTAATGCTCTTCGTATACGGAGGTAAATGTTCTATTATACACAGTTTGTCGTTCTTGAAATGTTTATATCGTTATTAATTAGCTATATTTAATACATGTTTTACTAGTATTGCGCATTTTAACTCGAATCGAGCATTATTCTATAACGCACTCAAAATTGATGCCTGTTTTTCCAAAAATAAGAAAGTCTGTTTTGTAAATATTTCTCTACAATTACACCTTGTAAGTAAAGAAATGAGAAAAGGAACGAATAAAGGAAGGAACGATACGCGGCTGTCTCTATGGATATCCTAGTTCGTGACATGAATGCTAGATAAAAACTTTATTTCTTCTTGCTGTTTTGCATAAATAATGCGATCGTCATTTTCTCAGCTTCTGTCACAGCATCAATGATCTTCGTTCGATATTTTCCTCATTACGAACAAATCAAATAACTAATATGTGGCAGACATGACAACGTGTTCAGTTTTTAAACGTTTTAACTTCTCGTAAAAGCCTAAAAACATAACGTTTGAATTTCTTACATAAATGAGCTAGGGCACTTTAAAAAGAAATATATGCAAAGATAGATAAGAAATATATTTTGAAATGAATTGAAAATTGTATTTTTATGCTTTTCTTAGCCCGATTTGAGTGAAAAGTGTTTAAACGCTTTTCATTTTGGGTCATTTTTTTACAATTCGAATAATTATTCTGGAAAAACGAAGTGCGCGAATGATCTGAAATTTTGCACAAAGATGTTTGGTTTAAGCCTACATCAAATGGTATATTTATCTGGAAACAATATTTTCAGTCCCATCATGTCAAAAAATCTCAGTGGAGTCCCTTTAAACTATCAATATAAAAAGAATAGATTAAAATAATTTCTTAGAGAGACGGCATAGTCATGAACGTGCATGCTTAAAGTTCTTAGAGTAAATTCTGTATTGTCATACGAGATAAATAAAAAAAATGGGCGATATATTTTCTTTCCATCATAGTAATACCAGTATGTAAGGGTGTATTTTTGAGCCTCTCTTAGTATCAGCGTTAAATATACTTTTACTTTATTTCAAATTGTTAATTGCTCATTTTCTTCTTTTAACATGTCTCTAATAGACATCATTTGGCCATTAATATTAAATAATAAATCTATGTCAATAGTCGAATGATTATTGTTATTTATAATTTGTATCTAATCGCTATTACTAATATAGATCTACATATACAGACTAAATGAAATGGCATTCAGGTATGGAAAGCCATGGCTGTCTTATATCGTTCTTTTTCAATTAATTTAGCCATTTTGGATAATATATAAGCCCCCTTCGACAATATATGAATTGAAAACACCTTATTAAATCGTAAGCCATTATATTAATCCACAGTTACAATATATGAAACCATACCGTCAGTGTATGAAACCAAGGTAGCAATATATAAGTTGATTTTCTCAATATATGATACCAGTTCTTCAATACATGGTACCAAAGTAGCCATGTTTGGAACGAGACATTCTTATACGAAACCGAATTATCAATATATATATATTCATTTTACAATATATGAAACCAATATATCAATGTATGGGACCGAAGTAGCAATATATAAGTTGCTTTAGCCTTATCACTTTATATGATACTAATTCTTCAATATATATATGGCACCAAAGTAGCCATATATGGAACCAGATATCCTCATATGAAACCAAATTATCAATTTATTAATTCATTTAAGAAATAACATCGGCCTGAGAGGTGTATATCGGCCTACGTGGTCAATTCCTACGTATCAAAACTCCAAACCCGGTGTTAAATAGCCGATATACACCTCTCAGGCCGATGTTATTTCGATTCTAACACGATGAAATAAGGAAAATCACTAATGTTATTTTTCAAGCGGAAATAACTTCCGGTGCCGATTTTCGTATAACGCTGTTCGATTTTCGCACCCTACTGTTGCGAAGATATAGAAATTATTAAACAAAAGAAATAATAAGAAAAAAAACGTTATTTTATCAAGTTTTCAACAATAATTACTTACGTCGTATTGTGTTTACATCAGTGCCCCATTTATCGTTCTTGTCTGTATGAAATAACGTCAGCTTGTTTATGAATGAGTTGTTTACTTACGATGACGTCATTACGCTGCTTACGGATTGGCGCCGTTTTGTAAAAATATTTATTTACTGATATGGATCTAATATGTGGCGTTAGTGTATGTGAGATATTATTTCGGTATTTTATGAAAAGAAAACATTATACGAACTGAAAATATAAATAAAAATGCTTTTAATTGTTGCTTAAACTATACAATCGAGGGTGAAAACATAACAGCGCATATACAAGTAGTCCCTAACCGGTGTTTATTGGCAGTTTAACACCAGTTTTTTTCCTTCTTTGTCTATAGTGACAAAATCACGTGAGTGTTAGAATTTACAATATATGAAACCATTTAATCAATGTATGGAACACAAGAAGCATTGTATAAGTTGGTTATCACATTATATGATACCAATTCTTCAATATATGAATTGGAATCATTTAATGTGATAACCAACTTATATATAGCTACTTCGGTTCCATACATTGATAATTTGGTTTCATATATTGTAAAATGAATTAATAAATTGATAATTTGGTTTCATATAAGGGCATCTGGTTCCATACATGGCTACTTTGGTGCCATAAATTGAATAACTGGTATCATATACTAGTAATGTGATAATCAACTTATATATTGCTATTTCGGTTCCATACATTTTTAAAATGGTTTCATATATATATAATAAATGAATAAATATTTTGATAATTCGGTTTCATATAAGGACATATAGTTCCATACATTGCTACTTAAGTACCCATATTGAAGAATTGGTATCATATATTGAGAAAATCAACTTACATATTGCTACTTTGGTTCAGTACATCGATAAAGTGGTTTCATATGTTTTAAAAATGAATCAATATATTTATAATTCGGTTCCATATAAGGATTCCTGGTTCCATATATCATATGGCTTATTTAGTTCCATATAATGAATGGCTGGTATCATATAATGTGATAATCAACTTAAATATTGATAGTTTGCTTCCATACATTGATTGAATGGTTTCATATATTGTAAAAATGCATTAATATATTGATAATTCGGTTTCATATAAAGACACTTCGGTTCAATAAATGGTTAATTTGGTACCGTAAATCAAAGAATTGGTAACATATAATGTGAATCAACTTATATATTGATACTTTGGTTTCATACATTGACATGATTTTATATATAGAAAAATGGAGTAATGTATTGATAATTCGGATTCATATAAGGATATCTGGTTCCATATATGGCTACTTTGGTACCATATATTAATGAACTGGTATCATATATTGAGAACATCAACTTATATATAATACTTTGGTTTTCATACACTGATGGCATGGTTTCATATATTGTACTTTGGATTTATATAATGGTTTCCGGTTTAATAAGAAAGTGCTTTCAAATCATATATTGTCGAAGGGAACTTATATATTATCCAAATGGTTAAATTAATTGAAAAAAAACCCACAAAAAACAATATAAGACAGCCATGGCTTTCCATATTTAAGCGCTCTTTTTTCACTTGAGTGAGCGATACAGTGGGTGGGGGTGGGGGTGTGTGCGGGGGTCTGACTAGCTTATGTTTTGTTTATCGGCTGTTTACCGAATGTCTAAACGCTTGTATGTCCTTTGATTTTTGAAGATCTATTTATAAACATTTTATTTTTTATGTTAGTAAAGCATAGCTTTCGAATAGTTAAATTGATAATGTTATCTAATATCGTGCACATTGACAGATTGACAGTGACCGACTATAGTTTTACTTACCATTTTATTAGTCCCCTACCGGTTTACCGGAGGGGACTTTAGGTTTACCCTCCGTCCGTCTGTCCGTCCGTCTGTCAGTCCGTCCGTCCACAAAACTGGATCCCGCGATAACTTGAAAAGTGCTGAAAATATTTTTATGAAACTTGGTCTATAGATAGATGGCAGTATGGAGATTATGCACGTCTTTTTCTTTTCTTCATATGTTGAAAATTCTGGTTGCTATGGCAACAAATAGGCTGAAAATATGGCAAATTTTACACATAAACTGGATCCAGTGATAACGCAAAAAGTACTGGAAATATGTTTATGAAACTTGACATATGAGTCGATGGCAGTCTTGAGATAATGCACGTCTTTTTCTTTTCTTCCTATGTTGAAAATGCTGGTTGCTATGGCAACAAATATGCTGAAAATATGGCAAATTTTACACATAAACTGGATCCAGTGATAACGCAAAAAGTACTGGAAATATTTTTAATGAAACTTGACATATGGGTAGATGGCAGTCTTGAGATTATGCACGTCTTTTTCTTTTCTTCCTATGTTGAAAGTTCTGGTTGCTATGGCAACACATAGACTGAAAATTTGGCAAATGTTACACATAAACTGAATCCAGTGATAACTCAAAAAGTACTGGAAATATTTTTATGAAACTTGACATATGGGTAGATAGCAGTCTTGAGATTATGCATGTCTTATCTGTTCTTCCTATTTTGATAAAATATCAGTTGCCTTGGCAACAAATAGGCTTAAAACATGGCAAATATAACAATATTTGTGATTAGTCAAAAAGAGCTGAAATTTTTTTATGAAATTGCATCGTTAATTCAAGAGTTATCTCCTCTTTAAGAATTTTGCTTTTAAAATGTTATATTTTGATAACAGGGATGTTTCAAATATTAACTTTAGAGTGTCCTCAGTCCGTCTGTCTGTCTGTTCATAAAAACTGTTTCCTGTGATAACTTTTAAAGAACTTTTCCAACAAATTTACTTAAAATAGAGAAAAATTGAAACATTAGTGAATGGTCAATGGCCCTTCAGAATGTTTATGGGGTTCTAACCGGTAGGGGACTTATGGATTGCTTGCAATACTATGATAATTGCTTGTTTTTATGTTAGTATAGCATAGCTTTCGAATAGTTAAATTAATAATGTTGTCTAATATCTGATATAAGAAACCATTTAAAATGAACAGCAATCTATTCCAAACTCAAATCAGGGTAAATCAATATAACAAACTTAGCAGGATAGAGGTAAAGCTAAACAAACCCAAACTCCAAATATATAACTTTTTTAACCTAAGCATCGCAATACATTACCTGTGTTATTAATTTTAATTTAAAAATAGGATGTGGAATTTCACAGACAAATTAAACAAAACGACCTTGCAATATAGCAAAACATGTTTTGGCACAGTATCATTTCAGTCTAAGTGAACAGAAAATTTTTCATAGATGAAAATGGTCATAAAATCTTGAAAAGTATTAGTATCTCTTTTGTTGATGGTAATAATATATCTTCTTTTTACAGTATCCTGGGGAAAGCTGTTGCCAGGGTTTATGTGGACAAAAATTTTATGACCCAGTAAGTATTATTCAGCCTGGTTATTAAAAAAACCCTTATTACAAGTTTGTGTGTGTGTGTGTGCATTGGTGCGCGCGCGCGTGTGTGTGTTTTACTTCTGTATGTATGGTATTTGACATTTTAGAAATATATTTTGTCGTTTCTTCAATCGCAACTACTCGGCCATTTCCGTCAGTCTTCGGATAAGGACCTCGAATACACAGAACGGATGCGGTATTTCGGTCTAACCTACGCTAAGAAACTAAACATGTAAACAAATAGTAATTTAATGCTGGGAGTTGTTGACAAGTTTATTTTCAATATATGTAGTAAAAGTCCACCTAAAATAAGTGAATTCATAGTTACAAAAGCAAACAATACATTATTTATATATTTATTATTATGGTTGTAGAAACAGAAAGTACAAAAAACCAACCTGTTGGCATTTAGTCGGATTTGTTTAAAATTGAACATCAGTGGGCATATTTAAATTACAAATTGTTGTCAGACATATTTTCAAGCATAAGAGTACCTGAACAGACATTTGATGTCAAATATATGCATTCGTTTTACATTATCTCTGTTTCTGTTTACATCCGAAACCACGTGGTAGAAGTATTGTTTCCGAGGTTATTATAGATAATAGCCGAGGCAGTTCCGAATGATGTTTCTTCTATATTTGTGTTTAGTTTTGCTTCTATAAAAAGAATACGATATAATGCTATTAATATAATGACTTTGCATATCGTTTGACTAGGATGGTTTTGATAAATATATTGTTGCAAGATCCGTATGTCTGCTTTGTTTAATAATTAATAATAATAATTCAATAATTACGAATATGTACCATAAATATAATAAATGTCACGAATAATCTTGCAATTATAAATTTTAGATTATTTCGAAATTTTTGATGATGATAAACTTTTCAAACTGTATTTTACTTTATGGAAAAAAAACGTTTTATTACAGTCTTTACCATTTAGACATCGCTTGGGTTGTCTATATCCGGGAAAGATGATCTTCATTAGTGGAATCCCATCTCCGAGTAGTTCAAGGTAAAGAATAACCTTAAAATAACATATTGTTGAACTGAAATGTTGCAATAGATAAAATGATATTAATTTCGTTCTAACAAAATTAAATGACCGCAAATGACAAAACGGAAACTAAATTTTCAACGATCAGGAAAAAGGTCGAACTATATAATGTTGTATTATAAGAGAAATGAATAACATACATTACTAATTCGATTATACAGTGTTAGCATGCCAAGGACAGTCTGTATTTCAAATGTTTGTGCTTTTACTACGGTCCATACCTTCCGGTCAAATTAACAAATATAAAGTATGTAATCTAAGCTTACATGATGGTTTGCGTGTACTGTTGGATCATGCTTTAACAGAAATGCTAGCATTATTCAAGGTGAAAGTTCTTCTCTTGCTGTGTAATCCAGCAAATACCCTCATCTTCCTTGTTTAAAAAGTATTTTATCTCAAAATTCAACTTATTGTTTAAAAGGAGCCATACTTTTGTTTACATGACTGATTTAGTTGTTTCCAAAAGCTAAATTCCTTGACAATGTTTGACAATTTTATCGATTCAAAGTATGCGTTACTATTTGAAGATTGTTTTTACTTTTTATATTCGTATATGAAGTATGCTTTACGGCTTGTTGAAAAATAGAGTATGTCAATGTATTCCCTAAGCTCATTATACTTACCAATCATGGTTTTATATCACTGAAAGAATATTCAGTTTTTAAAAAAAAAGAAAAAAAAAAGCTAACAATATTATTAGGTTCTTTAACTTTTTTCAAAACAGCTATTCGTCTTTAATTTAGAGATATCTATATCTTTTTACGTAGATTTTCGATCAATCTGAAGAGCGTCGGTGGCCAGAGTAAATCAAATGCCTTCCATTTTGACGTTCGTTTTGATTATGGTAACTGCCACAACGAAATCGTCAGGAATGCAAATATCAATGGATCATGGGGTCAAGAAGAAAAGTCGCTGAGTTGTCCATTTCCTTTCCGACAAAACGCATTCTTTGAGATGATTATTCTGGTGGATAAGTCATCCTTTAAGGTGAGATATATTTCTACATCGAAAGAAAAATACATTATAATACATAATTATATTAGTGTTACTAGTGTCATTCATACATAGTGTAAGGAAATGGTTGCTTCAATAAACTTCATACAGCTATGTTACATGTTGTGTAAAATTTGGAACGATTTTTAAAGATCGCGAAAATATGTTACAAATGATCCGTAACCTATAACAGAAAGTAAATTTAAAAACAATATCTATTCAAATGTAAACTATAAACCTTACTTTATTCATGTCAACTACAATGTATGAATGAACTCGTAACATCCAGAGAGTAGCTTATATTTGTGTATGTTTTCATCCTGTCACGATGTCTGCAAATGTTTGTGTACAAAAATAGTGCCCAAACGCTAGTTATCATACGGAAAGATTTTTAAGTAACAGAAAGATATTTTGACATATATTTTATTGCAAATACTGGATTAATGAGTTTACTTGCAAAAGTATTTTATGACTTTTAATTTGAGTTACGCAAGTTGGTTACGGAACTGTAGTTTTGAAGTGTATGAATTCAAGGCAAATTACGCATTCCGCAACCAATTCCAGGAAAGCTCGACCAATAGAATTCATAGACTGCTATATAGTTACGGTACGGAATTCATACGCGACAACAAGTCTATAAATAGAGGCGAAAAACTTCATTTGGCGGTTCTGGTTCGAATAAGTGTAACCAATGTTAGTTTAGAAATAGTCCGCTAGGAAAACTTTGTAAACGTTATTGTTCGTAACTTATTAACATCACGTAACCAAGGTTAACAAAGTCATTATATATTTACTGTGTATCTTTATGTGCACAACTGTTATATTCTAGTTACGGCGTAACTTTTAACACTTGATTTTACAGTAAACATACGTAAGCGCGCATCCGTAACCATTCTCTTTGTGCAATGGTATCCTCTATATATGAAACGAAAAGGTACCATTTCCGCGGAAAAGACAGTTAACATGTACCAGATTATCGCTAATATATTATTACTAAGAACAATTAAGAGAATTAAATTTTGTTGTATGCAAACATAATTTCTTATTACAGTTATTGTTTAATAAATATACAAATGTTTTAAATGCTGTTGTTATAAAATAATCAGTTAAAGGTATAACGCCACCAAATTTGACATACCGGGATTGAGCTAAATTAAGCAGATAAATAACAACAAGGTGAAGTCTTTTTTTTAAATTCCATTCTTAGTATAAATCTTAGAACTGCGTACAGGCCATTCAAGAATATACCTGTTTAATTATAATACCGAGGACAACACACCACCCCGTCCTATACATGGGTATTACACGTGGTGTCAGAAGTGAAGATATCATTCTACAGGATATCCAGAACTATTGCTTATAAAAAAATTGAACAATCACAAGGAATTTAAGAAAAGTCTATCACCATTACATCGAGAAGTTATTGAAGTGATTATATCATCTGAACTTTACAAAGTCCTAGTGGAAAACAACAACAAAAGGTCAAAGGTCATACCAGAACCCCCTGCTGGCAGGTAAAAAAAACAACGTCCGCTTTAAATATTGG